>NW_025807425.1:0-1103 GCF_022045245.1 Lucilia cuprina
CAATATTATAGAACATTCAAAAAGTACCTTTTGTAGAACGAAAGAGTACCAAAAAGTCCCCTTTTATGTGTTCTAGCCTAAGCCGGGCTCTACATACTTAATATGATGTTTCTAGGTTCAATATTATAGAAAATTCAAAAAGTACCTTTTGTAGAACGAAAAAGTACCAAAAAATCCCATTTTGTGTATTCTGGCCTAATCCGGATTCTACATACTTAATATCATGTTTCTAGGTTCAATATTATAGAAAATTCTAAAAGTACCTTTTGTAGAACGAAAAAGTACCAAAAAATCCCTTTTTATCTGTTCTTACCTAGTCAAAGTTCTATATGTAAAATTTCATGTGTCTAAGGTCAATATTATAAAAAAAATTAAAAAGTACATTTTATATTTTCTTACCTAATCAAGGCCCTACATGCTAAATTTCATGTTTCTAGGTTCAATAATTTAGAAAATTCAAAAAGTACGTTTTGTAGAACGAAAAAGTACCAAAAAGTCCTCTTTTATGTGTTCTAGCCTAATCCGGGTTCTACATACTTAATATCATGTTTCTAAGTTCAACATTATAGAAAATTTAAAAAGTACCTTTTGTAGAACGAAAAAGTACAAAAAGCCCTTTTTATAGGTTCTGACCTAGTCAAGGTCCTATATGCTAAATTTCATGTGTTCAATATTATAAAACAAGTAGGAAAGTATACTCGGGCATGGCCGACCATATAATACCCTACACCATAACTATATTTTTAAAATGTTTATTTTTCATTAAGAAACTTTTATGTTGAATTTTACCTTAATTCCAAAGCATTTAAGCAATTTATTGATAAAAGACACAATTTTCTAAATGGGGCTTTATATAGGTCAAATATGGGCCGATCCTCGGTAAATTTGGGGAAAGAATATATTTTTAAATAACAGTTAGTTTTGTTGAGCTTAATTACGATTCAAATGGTTAAAAGTCAATTTTAGACGTTTTAGATATAGATAACATGATAGATAACATGATCAAACAAACTTATTATACAAACTTATAATACCCTCCCCACTATAGTGGTGTAGGGTATAAAAATTCAAAAAGTACCTTTTGTATAACGAAAAAGTGACAA
>NW_025807426.1:0-1976 GCF_022045245.1 Lucilia cuprina
GGGAGTTTTTCTTTATTTTTTCATTATTCTACCGATATTAACAAGCGTAAATAATTGGAAAATTCATATAATATTCAAGGGGAGGAAGTAAAAGTGTTATAATAAGATTTGCTGAAAGCTCTGCAGCTTTAAGTTTTGTACGACACTAACTAACTAAATAACTAACTAACTAACTACCTAACTAACTAACCATCTAACCAACTACCTAAAAACTAACCATCTAACTTACTAACTAAATAACTAACTCACTAACTAATATACTAACTAACTAACATACTAACTAACTAACAAACTAACTAACTAACCAACTAAGAACTAACTAACTAACATACTAACTAACTAACTAACTAACTAACTAACTAACTAACTAACTAACTAACTAAATAACTAACTAACTAACTAACTAACTAAGTAACTAACTAACTAACTAACTAACTAACTAACTAACTAACTAACTAAATAACTAACTAACTAACTAACTAACTAACTAACTAACTAAATAACTAACTAACTAACTAACTAACTAACTAATTAACTAACTAAATAATCAACTAAGAACTAACTAACTATCTAACTAAGAACTAAGTTACTAACTAAGTAACTTACTAATTAACTAACTAACTAAGAACTAACAAACTAAGAACTAACTGACTAAGAACTAACTAACTAAGTACTAACTAACTAAGAACTAACTAAGTAAGAACTAATTAACTAACTAACAATCTTACTTATTAACTAACTAACTAACTAACTAATTGTATTTTTAGTATAATGTTTTTTTTTTCGTACAGCTCATCCATTAAAGTTGACGACGAGCAGTCACCGCTAAGTCGTGTGTATAAAATATATTCAACATGGCTCAATCCTTTACAAAACCTCTAACTTGGTCTTAGACTATTTTCAAAATTAGTTCAGTCTGTGTTATTTTTTACACAATTCACGTTACAACACATTCTATTGAAAAAAATGATAAAAATAAAGTTGAATTTTTGCCTACATCATTGAATTATTCGGGCGTATAAATATATGCAAATAAAATTGATTTAAATAAATTTAATTTAACTTAAACTTAACAGTTTAAACATATATCTCAAATTTCTTTGTGGAGTTTTAGAAGAATTTACCATGCTTGTGCATGTCTTAAATTATGCATTATGTATTATGTATGAGTTTATATTTTTAACCCTAAGATATTTCTTGTTTACTATATAAATTTAATTATTCGTTTAAAAGTCTAACATCAGAATAATAATAAAGTACACTTTTTTCCATTAATAACAAACCCATCATCCCTTTTTTATGGTACTTGGTAAAACGAAATTGCATATTATTTAACAAGTATAAGTTCTTTACAATAAAAAAATGGGAAATTTTTACGGATTAACTAAGTTCTAACGGTGTAGCAACCATTCATTACTTTAGTGTTTATAGGTAATCTAGAAAATAGGCATTTTGTAAGTTTTTTCAATAGTTTAGTAAGTTAGTTTAAATTAATGAGTTTAATATGTATTTTAATTTGCCACCATTTTGTCATATTTTCACACATTTCCCAATGGGTAGTAATAAGTGTTTATTATCAAACCACACCCATTCGATATCTTTTGTGTCATCCAATATTTGTTTTGTTTAATAAATTTTATGCAAATTTAAAATATGTCAGTTTAAATTTAAACATATGACTAACGACTACTACTACTACAACTACTACTTCGACTACAGTCAATTTAATTTGATTTTTTTATATAAATCTATTTATGAATTTTATACATATTTTATGAATTAATATATTTCAGTTTTTTTTTAAATTTAAAAAATTTATTACAAAATAGTTTATCTTTTGTAATAAAAATGCTATTTAAAAAAAAAAATATTTTTATTATTTTTATTAATTAAATTAAAGCTGAAAGTGAAATTTAATTTTATTTATTAAAAACATTCAATTTGTTTTTATTTGTGAACAACTACTTTTTTTTAGA
>NW_025807427.1:0-5514 GCF_022045245.1 Lucilia cuprina
ATCTATCTATCTATCTATCTATCTATCTATCTATCTATCTATCTATCTATCTATCTATCTATCTATCTGTCTATCTATCTATCTATCTATCTATCTATCTATCTGTCTGTCTATCTATCTATCAATAACCACCTCCCTTAAAATGACTCACACTCTACGATGAAAATATCTGCAACTATTTTTTGCACTAACTAAATAAAATTTATTGGCCAAGTTCACAAAAGCTCGACAAAATGTAATAAAATGATGTAATATTCTGCTCGCCTCCCTCACGCCAACCTCCTGCCACCAACACTGTCACACACACACATAAAAACTAAAAATTATTTATTCAACAATAAAATAGCCAAAGCTAAAGCCAAAATAACGCTAAATCGAATATTGTCATCTTAAACTGTCAGCCATATATCAAGATTTCGACAAAATAAAAATATATACGCACATACATACATACGTATAATGTCACTCATGATAGACTACATTATAAAGCAACATTAAAAGCATTAAATATTTAACATTATTTTGTTGCTATTGCTGTGGTTGTTGTTGTTGATTGTGTCTAATGGCCACCTACAAAAGAAACTAAATATAAATAAAATACAATACAATATCTAAACAATACAATACAAGGAAGGAAAGAATGAATGAACGAATGAATGAACACTTGATGTTAGCGCTACTTATTGTAATGATAATTTACATTTATTTAGACGCCTACTACACACTACATACTACTACTTACTGCTCTTCGCCTGTCACTACTGTTAGTCAATGGTCGTTTTTTTTGGACCCATTAAAACTGTGAAACCTCTAAAGAGTATGATGTATGAGAAATATTTGCTCATTCGTTTAAAATACAACATTTTATCTTTAACACCCTCTATGATTGGAATAGAAAATAGCGAACAAAAAAAAAAAAAAAAAACACTGAATGAATGTATTTTATATTTCTACGTTTTTAAGAGGGATTTATATGATTTAAAATGAAATTGTCTACAATAATTTGCGTGGGTAAATACATGTAATAAAAATGAAAAGAATGTCATTATTTAGAGGGATTTTATATAGTAAATAAATAGTCTTTAAGAATGAATGAATTAAGAAAAAGAATTGTAAAGACCCAATAGAAAATTTAGAAGAATTCGTAGAGAAGACAATGAATATTACTATACGTTATAGTCCACTCTAGTTGGTCTATAGTTTAGGCTATAGTTCAGACTATAGTTTAGTTTATAGTCCAGACTATATTTTAGTCTGTAGTGCAGACTATAGCTTAGTCTGTAGTCTAGACCACAGTTAGGTCCATAACATAATTTAGTCCAGGCTGTAGTTTAGTCTATAGTGCAGACTGTAGTGCAGACATAGTATAGTCCAGACTAAGTTTAGTCTATAGTTTAGACAATAATGTAGTCTATAGTCCAGACTTTAGTACAGTCATAGCTAGGTCATAGTTTAGTTTATAATCCAGGACAAAGTTTAGTCTATAGTCCAGCCCATAGTTTAGTCTATAGTCTAGGCTATAGTTTAATTTATTGTCCAGATTATAATTTAGTCTATAGTTCAGAATATAGTTGTCAATAGTTCAGAATATAGTTGTCAATAGTTTAGGCTATAGTTTAGTCTATAGAACAGAATATAGTATAGTCTATAGGCTATAGTGTAGCCTATAGTCCAGACTATAGTGTAGCCTATAGTCCAGACTATAGTGTAGCCTATAGTCCAGACTATAGTGTAACCTATAGTCCACACTATAGTGTAGCCTATAGCCCAGACTATAGTCCAGACTATTGTGTAGCCTATAGTCCAGAATATAGTTTGGTCTATAGACTTGACTATAGTTTAGGCCATGGTCTAGACTATAGTTTAATTTTGTCTATAGTCCAAACAATATTTCAGTCTTTAGTTCAGACTGAAGTTCAATCTATGGTCCTGACTGTAATACAGACTAAAGTTTATTATATATTATAGACTAATGTTAAGTCCAGGCCATTTTTGCTAAAAACATAGAATTTTTGGAAAAAAATTCGAAAACCATAGAAAATTCTAAAAAGTTGACAAAAACATAGAAAATTATACAAAAAAATCTAAAAACGTAGGATTTATAAACAATTTTCAAAACTTTATAAAAAAAATTTTTCAAATATTTTCAATCTAAAGTTATTCCATTAAAATTTTTTAAAAAAACATAGAATTTTACAGAAAAATTTCGGAACAACATAGAAAATTCTTTAAAATTGTCTAAAAACATAGAAAATTTTAACAAAAATTTCTGGAAACGTTAATAATTTTAAAATTTTTGCTAAAGTTTTACCAAATATTTTTCAAAATTATAATGAATTTTATAAAAATTTTTAAAAAACATAGAAAATTTTAATTTTTTTCAAAATACATAGAAATTGTAAAAAAATGTTCTAAAAACAAAGAAAATTTTCTAGAAAACAGTTTTATACTAAAAAAAACAGAAAATTTTTAAAAACATAGAAAATGTTAAAACTTTTTTAAAAACATAGAAAATTATTTTAAATGTGAAAAATGTCAGAAAATTTTCTAAAATTTTAAAATATTTTCTGAAATTATAATGAATTTTACAAAATTAAAAAAAAAAACATAGACATTAAAAAAACTCTTTAGAAATATAGAAAATGTAAAAATTTTCATAAAAACATAGAAATTGTAAAAAATTTTCATTAAAACATAGAAATTTTAAAAAATTTAAAAAAAAATTTCTAAAAACAAAGAATAAAATTCTTTTAAAAAACATAGAAAACAGTTTTGTGCTTTAAATAAAAACATAGAAAATTTTTAAAAATTTTCTAGAAACGAAAGAAAATTTAATTTTTTTTAAAACATAGAAAAGTATTTTAAACATTAAAAATAAACATAGAAAGTTTTCAAAACATTTCCAAAAACCTAAAAATTAAAAAAAAAAATAAAAAAAACATACAAAAACAAAATTTTTTAAAAACATAGAAATAAGTTTTATACTTATTTTATAAGACTTTTTAAAAACATAGAAAAATTTGTTTAATTAAAACAAATATAAAAAATTTTACAAAATTTTTTAAAAACATAGAACACAGATTTTTACTTAAAAAAAACATAGAAAACTTATTTATTTTAAAAACATAGAAAATTTTATTATATTACAAAAAAACATAGAACGTTTTAAAAATTTTTCCAAAAATTAACAAAATTTCCAAAAACATGAAAATTTATTAAAAACATAGAAATCAGTTTTATACTTAAAAAACATAGAAAATTTTATAAAACTTTTTAAAAACATAGAAAAATTTTTTTTAAATTAAAAAAATTATAAAAAAATTTCCAAAAAAGATGAAAAAATTTTACAAAATTTTTCAAAAACATAGAAAACAGCTTTATACTAAAAAAGCAGAAAATTTTATTCAATTTTTAAAAATAATAAAAACATTATTTATATTTGAAAAAAAAATTTCTAAGAACATAGAAATTTTAATACTACATTAAAAAAAAAAAACATAGAAAAAAAAATTAAATTTAAAAAAATTATAGAAAAATTTTAAAATTTTTTTAAAATATTATAGAAAAATTTTACAAATTTTCTAAAAACATAGAAATTTTAGAAAATTTGTTTAAAATTTAAAAAAAGGTATGATTGCTAATATTCTTTGGCAATTATTTTATAAAATCCATTTTAATTAAATGTTTTTAAAATTGTAATATTAATTTAACATATGTTAAAATTTTTTATGTTTCATAGTAATTTATATGAATTTTTTCCCCAGTTTTTAATACAACACAGATTAAATGTTGTAAAACAAAAACTTTATAATAAAATGACTTAATATTTGGTGAGTTTTTTTAAGCAAATAAATTGTTGTGAAAAATATATTTACAAAATGTTGAGGTTTTTTTTTATTAGCAAATACTATTTGAACAGATTTTTTTTTTTTTGCAAAAACATTTTAATGCAATTTTTTTGTAGACTAGACAGCAAACAAGCATCGAGTATCAGTATTAAACAGGATTTTGGTAAAAAAAAAAACTAAAAGCTTAACTGAAGTTGAGCATGTCCTTAAACATATTTTTCATAAATTTTCTTACAACTATTTAAAATTATGCTTTTGTACTTTGTTATGTAAAATTGTTTATAACTTTATACTAAATTTTTATAACTTTATAACATTTTGTTGGCAATTTATTTTTATAGTTTTTTTTTTCTTCTGCCTTCAATTTTATTTAGTTTCTGTTTCATTTTTGCCAAACTCAGCAAAAATTCCTCTATAGTTTCATTTTTTCTTTCGATTTCAGTTCGCTGAGGCTGCCTTGCCTGCCTTTGAAAAGAAAAAACTGAAACTATTTTTCTATATTGTTGTGTATTATTTTTACTTTACAATATAAACTATTATTCTGTTTTCAGCTGCCATTTGAGAGGAGGAATTGTGTCAAAGCAAATAACATCAGGAAGATAAAAAAAATATACAAAAAAAGTGTAATAAATAAAATAGTTTATTTTTGTTTAATATAAAACCCAACGGAAATATAGTCTCATATACTTATATAGAAAAAAGAATTTCTTGTTTGCAAAAATAAAATCTATAAAAAAAATCAATGATGGCATGAAATAGTTTCAGCTTTAAAAAGTGTTTTTAAAAAAAATAACCAAAAAAATTAAGCAGAAAATTAAAAACATGTAACAATAATCCTTGCTTAATAAAAAAAAGAAATGATTTAAAAAAATACTCAACTTAAAAAAAAAAAACTATTTGAAGGATTATCAATTAAAGCTTTAAAAAGTCAATAGTTTAAAATAGTAATTAAAATGAAATTCTAAAAAAGATGCAACAAAACATCAGTTACTATCGGTTAAATTAAAAAAAAAAATCATAAAATAAAATACAAAATTACTTTTACATAAAGAATAACTAACAGACTGTAGTTAGTTAGTTAGATTTTAAACTACACCATAGACTAGACTACAGACTATACTATAGACTAGACTAGACTATAGACCATACTATAGACTAGACCATAGACCATACTATAGACTAGACTATAGACTTGACTATAGACTAGATTTAGACTAGACTATAGACTACACTATAGACTAGACTATAGACTACACTATAGACAAGACTATAGACAAGACTATAGACTAGACTATAGACTAGACTATAGACTAGACTATAGACTAAACTATAGACTAGACTATAGACTAGACTGCAGACTAGACTATAGACTAGACTATAGACTAGACTATAGACTAAACTATAGACTAGACTATAGACTAGACTAAAGACTAGACTATTAACTAGACTATAGACTAGACTATAGACAAGACTAGATTATAGACTAGACTATAGACTAGACTATAGGCTAGGCTATAGACAAGACTGTAGACTAGGCTATAGACAAGACTGTAGACTAAACTATAGACTAGACTATAGACTAGACTATAGACTAGGCTATAGACTAGACTATAAACTAGACTATAGACTAGACTATAGACTAGACTATAGACTAGACTATAGACTA
>NW_025807428.1:0-1877 GCF_022045245.1 Lucilia cuprina
CTAGTCTATTGACAAGACCGAAGACCAAACTATAAAATATAGACTTGACTAATGACTAGACTGCAGACTAGATAAAAGACAATAATTCAAGTTAAAAGGATAGACGGTTAACTAGTTTAGAGACTAGACTATTTACAAGTTTATAGACTAGACTATGGACTAGACTATAGGCCAGACTATAAAACAGACTATATACTAGACTTTAGACTAATCTAAAGATTCGACTATTGACAAGACTATAAATCAGACTAAATGCTAGATTGTTGAGTAGTCTGTAGACTGGGCTATGGAGTAGTCTTTTAGACTAAACATTAGACTCGAACTTTTAAGTTTAGAATATAATAACCTGTAGTCTAGTACTTACATTAAATTAAATTCTACCATTTAATTTTGAGTACAGTTAGTTTAGTCAATAAACTAATATTCCTACTGATCCTTTTTTTGTATTTTTGTTGTAGTTGCAAAATTTATGAATACATTTTTTAATTGTATTTAATTAAAATATTTTGAACTAAAAGACAAAAAGCTTGTTTAAATATTATATGTAAATTTGCTTTTTTACCTAAGGCAAGAATATTCTTAGATAAATAATGTCCTTTTTTCCATAAGCCAATGTTTGTTTAAGCTCAAATACAAACACATACTTTAACATACTCAAAAAATACTATGTATATACTGAAAAAACGCACACATGGATATAAAAAAATAAGAGAAAACTTAACAAAATATTATGTTTAAAACCACAATTTTTTTCTTTAGCTTTGGAATCTTTGAAAATTTTCTAACAACATAGAAAAACATTTGCTTAAACTCTAAACAAACAAAACAAGCAAATACTTACTAAAACAGACGCACAAATACACATTCATATAAAACATTAAATTTTAACTCATACATATAAAAGTTAAAATAAATATTTATTTTTCATTTATACATACATTTGAAAGGAGAAAAAACTCCTCCTTCTCCTCCACTTAAACATATAAATAAAGAAATTTTTATATGTTTGTATATTTGTCTATTAAGATGAGTCTGAAGATTGTTTTCATTTTTGTTATTTTTTTTATTTTATAACAATTTGTTTACAAATAAACATCTTAAATGTCTAAAATTGTATATTTGTTTTATTTCCCTACAATTTTTCTTCTCCTTGTTTAAGTAAAAGGATAAAAACATAGCTTAATGCTCACATTCTTATATAACCTTATGCATACATATAAACATAAAGAAAGTCTAGGATATTATGTCCTTAGTCATTGTATGTGTGAACATCAGAAAGTTATACAAAAAAATATTATGTCCGGTATATAATGTTCTATTTCCTTAAGCCTAAAGATATAAAAATTATAAGTATAAAATAGCAAATAATGTATAACAAAAAGTTAAATGAAATTCTATTACAGTTCTTTTTTTTCTTTCATTTTTATTTCTCTTTCCTTTAATGGAAAATAAAATGCTTTAGCAGGGGAAATGAAAAATAACTACGAATTATTGTTGGTCAGCAAAGAGGCAATGTCCAAAAAAAAAAAAATAACCACAGGCTTAAAGAAAATGAAATAGTTATGAAATTCTTGAAATAAATTATAGCATACTTAAGAGCGCTATAGGAAAAACATTTAAACATTTAACATTACACTAGTCTATAGACTACAAGATTAACTATAGAATAGATAATAGACTAGACTATACACTAGTCTATAGGCTAGACAAAAGAATAGACTTTAGACTAGACTATAGAGTAGAATACAGACTATACTATAGGCTACGCATTTAACTATAGACTAGACTATAGACTAGACTATAGACTAGACTATAGACTAGACTATAGACTAGACTATAGACTAGACTATAGACTAGACTATAGACTAGACTATAGA
>NW_025807429.1:0-1685 GCF_022045245.1 Lucilia cuprina
TAATATTTTGTAACTCAAGATTTAAAATTTTTTGCAAAATCAAAAACTTTGCAGACTTTTTTAAAAAAAAAATGGACAGATTTTTTAATTTTTGGCTCAGAAGAAAGCTTATGTGTTTCCTTTTAACACCCTTTTTGTCGATTAGTGGATGCGAGTGGGATATCTATAAAAAAATGTTTTGTAACTCAAGACATACAAGTTTTTACTTTTTTTTCAAAAATCTAAAACCTATTTGACTTTTTTTCCAAAATGGACTCTTTTTATTAATTTTTTTAAAAGAAAGCTTAGGTCTTTTCCTTTAAAACCTTTTTGGTCGCTTAGTGGGATGTAACTCAAGACAAAGGTTTTTAAACTTGCACTATTTTAATTTTTTTCATATTTGTGTGTAAACCTTAAAAATTAAACTTACGCAGAGAAACTAGACACATTAGCCTTTCCGGTGGTATGTAACATACCCAACTAAAATTTCATAGCCTCGATACTGTAATACCCATAATATGTTAACCTCAGGAATAAAAATAAATGTTGAATAATTTAATTTTGTTATTTATTTGTAATAATAATTAATTTAATATATAATATTAATAATAATATAAAGATGAATAATTTAGTAAAATTTAATCTTAATCACAATAGATCAATTTATATAATAACTATTTTTATACTTAATTTATGAAGTTTTTAAATTTTCAAATATCCATAATTTTGTCACCTTTATTAGCTGCTTTTTTGTCAATCCTTTCTTGGCGTTATAAGATTCAGCACCTGATATTTTAACAATGAAATGGGTCCATTTTTTAAAAAAAGTCAACAAAGTTTTTGATTTTGCAAAAAATTCAAAAATTTTAAATCTTGAGTTACAAAATATTTTTTTATAGATATCCCACTCGCATCCCACTAAGCGACCAAAAAGGTTTTAAAGGAAAAGACTTAAGCTTTGTTTTGAAAAAAAATTAATAAAAAAAGAGTCCATTTTGGAAAAAAAGTCAAAAAAGTTTTTGATTTTTCAAAAAAAAAAAAGTAAAAAATTGTATGTCTTGAGTTGCAAAACATTTTTTTATAGATATCCCACTCGCATCCCACTAAGCGACAAAAAGGGTGTTAAAGGAAAACACATAAGCTTTCTTCTGAGCAAAATCAACAAAGTTTTTGATTTTGCAAAAAAATTCAAAAATTTTAAATCTTGAGTTACAAAATATTTTTTTGATAGATATCCCACTCTCATCCCACTAAGCGACCATATAGGTCGCTTAGAAAAAGACTTAAGCTTTCTTAAAGAAAAATAAAACAAAAGAAATAAAAAGGGCCCATTTTAAGGGTGTTAAAGGAAAACACATAAGCTTTCTTCTGAGCAAAAAATTATAAAATCTTTCAATTTTTTATAAAAAAAAGTCTACAAAGTTTTTGATTTTGCAAAAAATTTTAAATCTTGAGTTACAAAATTATAGGTCGCTTAGAAAAAGACTTAAGCTTTCTTTAAAAAAAATAAAAATGGCCTATTTTGAAAAAAAGAAGTCAAAAAAATTTTTCATTTAAAAAATTTTGGAAAAAAAGTCCAATAGGTTTTTGATTTTTGAAAAAAAAGTAAAAAATTGTATGTCTTGAGTTACAAAACATTTTTTTATAGATATCCCACTCGCATCCCACTAATCGACAAAAAGGGTGTTAAAGGAAAACACATAAGC
>NW_025807430.1:0-2070 GCF_022045245.1 Lucilia cuprina
GTTCTGTTTTAGTTCTGTTCTAGTTCTGTTCTAGTTCTGTTCTAGTTCTGTTCTAGTTCTGTTCTAGTTCTGTTCTAGTTCTGTTCTAGTTCTGTTCTAGTTCTGTTTGTTCTGTTTGGAAAATTTATTTAAAATTAGAATTAAGTTGAATAATTTCTACAAAATTTAGATTGAAACGACTAAGTTATGGAAAGTCAAAACAAGATTAAGTAAGAAACATTGAGTGTTGTATTTTGTCTCTAGCTAATTCTACTTACGTGAGTTTACACTCATATTTTCTATTTGTATATATTGTGTCTGGCTTGTTATTCCTCTTTGTAAAAATATTTTATAAATTGTTTCACAATAGTTGTATCCAAATAACATATTTTTTCATTTTATCATAGAAGTAATAAAAAATACCGCATATAACAAATACATAATTTATAACCTTGACACTGATGATGTTGGTACTAAATTAGCTTTATGTATATATAAAAATATTATTTATTTGAACTTGCTGTTGAAAAATGCATCTGTTCGTTCACAGTAATTTTTTTTAATTTTTCAATTTGTGCGTTCTTTTCATTTTGAATGTTGTGTTCTCATTTGCTCAAGTTCATGGTTGACATATGTTACCAAAAATTTAGAAAAAAAGCAAAAGAAAAAATGTTTTTTACATTTACACGTCTAAACACTTTAAAATGCATGGTGAGTTCATTGCTTTTTATTTTGGAAACAAAAATCAAAAACAAAATTTAAATAAGTTATATTAAAAGTAAACCATGTCTGTCTGGCCTACAATTTTTAACTTTTTTCAAAAAAAAAAATATATTATTTTTGTTTATTTATTTAAATTTAATTTAAATTAGATTGTACCTATGAAAAATAAAAGCATTTTTATTTTAATATTTTACATAACTGTTTTGCCTGCAATACAGTTCACTGGTTTGCCCTTGAGTAAGTGAAAACTTAATAAAATATTTTGTAAATTACCTTTTATCTCTTTTGTTAAGAAACTTGAGATTTAAATTTGAAATTTGATACTGGCTAAAATCGATTATTAGTGGGAAGAAAAAGTTGATGCAGTTGATACTTATCCTCTTTCACAGGATGGCTACTAGTTAGTTCAGTTCTAATTTTTACTTCATATTTTTCCTTCAAAAATAGAACAAATTTTCTAATGACTATTGTTTTTCCTATCACAATTAATAACTATACATATAGAATATGTTTAAAGAAACAAACACAAGAAAAGTGAAAAAAAGAACTTGAAGTTTATCACACTATTAAAATAATAAAATTTTTTCATTTGCCAACCAAAAAGTATGATTATGTTCTAGAATTGGAAAGAAGTAACGAAAAATGTTTCAACTTTTATGGACAGAAAGTAAAAACGCTTTTATTTAAAGTTATATAACAATTTTTGCAAAATGTTATTTTAATCAAAAAGACATTATTTTAGAATGGATTAGAGGTCTAGATTAAACGAAATATAACATTCCTGTAGGCTTTGTTCCATTTTGCCCACGAACATAATTTAACTTACAATGGCTGCACTTTTCCTTTTGCTAAACGCTTTCAAATCCTGTACTTACAAATCACATCTTAATTTTATAATTTAAATGTACTTTCAACTTATTTAAGTTGAAGTCACTGCAAAAATATACTCATTCATATTGACATTAATCCGAGTACCAATAGTTGTATTTTATTATAGTAAATACATGTATTTGTGTAAACGCGCCACTGGAAGAGATTCTCTTTAAAGATTATCGACAATAATTTATGCAACATCTGTGACATTTCCAAGAGCTCTGCTTTTGTAATAACGCCAATAGAACGAATGCACGTATTAATGTTTATTTCACATACATATGTATATACATATATACATAGAGTACATTCAAATAAACATTGCAGGATTAGGGAAACTCATAAAAATGTTTAAGATGATACAATCTTATGAATTCTGTGTGATCCAAAGTTCAAGTTCAGTTCTAGTTCAGTTCTAGTTCAGTTCTAGTTCAGTTCTAGTTCAGTTCTAGTTCAGTTCTAGTTCAGTTCTAGTTCAGTTCTAGTTCAGTTCTA
>NW_025807431.1:0-1232 GCF_022045245.1 Lucilia cuprina
GTTCTAGTTCAGTTCTAGTTCAGTTCTAGTTCAGTTCTAGTTCAGTTCTAGTTCAGTTCTAGTTCAGTTCTAGTTCAGTTCTAGTTCAGTTCTAGTTAAGTTGTAGTTGAGTTCTAGTTGAGTTCTAGTGGAGTTTTAGTTTTAGTTCAAGTTCATTTCTAGTTCACTTTAGTTCTGCTTTAGTTCTAGTTTACTTCGGTTCTTGTTAACTTTTCTGACAGAAAATGTTTGACAAACATTTCATGTTTAAAATTTTCTTTTTAAATTAGCATTTTTTCTTCTCCAAACAAAAACCTTAACAACAACAACTTTTTATTTCATTTCTTTCGTTTTTTCTTAGCTCTAGAAAAGATTCAGGTTAAAAATTGTCCTTTGCTTTTTTATTTACCAAAATCCTCGTACATTTGTTGGTGTAAAAGATTAAGTTATTTGTTCGTCCACTTTTAATTGTTCATAATGTGGCAGACTTTGATTTTGGCTGCCATGGTGTCAAACTTTATTTTTCTGGTTATTTACAGGGAATAAAGAAAAAAAATCTAAGCAAAAAAGAATATTTTTTCAGTCATTAAGCTAAATGGAATTATGAAATGATTAAAATTTAATTTAAATTTAATGGATTGTTCTTTGTTGTTTATGGATGTAGTCAAAAAGCTAAGATATTCTATAAAATACAATAATTTTAAGAGTTGTTATAAGAAAATATTAGCCAGTACTCAGAACAGTACGCAAATAAATAGCTACTTATTTTTTTAATTAAAGCTAATGTTTTTTGTTTTGCTAAAATTTGAAAAAATTCTTTATTATTTATTGCTGTTTAAATGTATGGATGTATCAAAATCTATATTTTTAAATGCTACACATTTTCGTTTAATGCCTGACTGAGTGAAAAAACTGGAACATGCTGTTCACCTTGTAAAATGGGTTAAATAAAGTTTAAAAGGTTAATAAGTTGCCGATGTTCCATTTACATTAAAAAAGTAACTACATACATATTTAAATACCTAAAACTAATGAGTTGCGCTACATTAAGTAAAAACTGAATACTGTTAAGGAAACGATTTAGGAGTGTACATTTTCAAATTTTTTTATAGTTGAGTTCTAGTTCATTTCTAGATAAGTTATATTACAGTTCTAGTTCAATTCTAGTTCAGTTCTAGTTCAGTTCTAGTTCAGTTCTAGTTCAGTTCTAGTTCAGTTCTAGTTCAGTTCTAGTTCAGTTCTAGTTCAGTTCT
>NW_025807432.1:0-1502 GCF_022045245.1 Lucilia cuprina
CTATAGTATAGTCTATAGTATAGTCTATAGTCTAGTCTATAGTATAGTCTATAGTATAGTCTATAGTATAGTCTATAGTATAGTCTATAGTCTAGTCTATAGTCTAGTTCTCGCAAGCAAAAGATATTTTCATTACAAATTCACATTTGATCGATGCCATGCACAATTTTCTCTACACAAATTTCATTTCTTGTAAGACTTCTTTAATTAATATAGACTTTGCGGTCAAACAACCTTAAACGAATGTTAATCTTGTCAAACAGGTGGATATAAAGGTCTAAAGCAAATAAGTAAAAAAGAAAATTACGTTAAAAATTCCAATGCAAAAGCAACAACAAAGCATATGAAAGACATTTAAGCGCTCCCTAAATGTTTATGCCTTGAAAGCCGGTATTTTACTAACATTATCACAATCTCAAACGAAGAAAATTTTATGCCAGAGATGTATGTCTCTTGTTTATGTGGAGTAACATAAAATCCACAAACAATTTTCATGCCACATTGAACTCTTTTCAATAACATTTACGTTTTTCATTTAACAGAATTTTCTCATGTTAAATTTTTGTTAACAGTAGAAATGAATAGAGTAGATTTTAACAGAGTTTTTCAGAGTAAATACAGCTGGTTTTCTCTCTCCCTTCGTTACTTAGTTCTTTATCATGGTCTTTAACTGTTTAAAGTTGTATCTTGTTATTATTGTTTTTGCTGTTATTCTTTAAAAATCTTATCAGTGGCATGAGTTTCCAATTTTTTCGACGACAATCATCATCCATAACCTGCCTCAACCTCTATTAAGTGAAGGCTTAACATTTATTTTTTATATTTGTTTGTTTGTCTGTTTGCTAGTGTGTATACGTATGTATGTTTATATGGGTGTGAGTATTTGTTTAAGGAAATGATTTTCTTTTAAAATATTTTAAAGTTTTAAAGAATGTTTTAGAGATTTGTTTGATGTTGTGTGAATGTAGGTGAAATTTTTAAAGTGATGACACAGATTGTCAACAGATATTTAAGTAAAATAATCATATTTATTAAATAAATGTGCATAGAACCATTTAGGTAATAATTAAAATAGATTTTTTGCAAGTTTTGCAATATAAGTTCTCAAATATCTAAGGATTTAACCTGGTGTGCAGACAGTGCAAAGTTTTGGTGTTTGTCTTGTTCCGGTTATTGGAAAGGTTTATTGTGAGTGCTAGTGATGGTGTCTATGGGTTAAAACTAAACTTTTTACCCTGATATATAGTAAAGACTAAAATGCGGAATAAGTTCGGTGATATTGCCGAGATAACAGATACCCGGAAGAGGAGTGATCATTAGTGTCATGTGTATATGATACGGAATGAATGCAGAAATTTGCGAGGTTCATTTAGATGAGTGCGTTGCTCAATGAGTAGACTATAGACTAGACTATAGAGTAGACTATAGACTAGACTATAGACTAGACTATAAACTAGACTATAGACTAGACTATAGACTAGACTATAGACTAGACTATAGAC
>NW_025807433.1:0-1843 GCF_022045245.1 Lucilia cuprina
CAAATTGGTCAATTTGATAGATCGGTAGAATTATTGTTCTATAATTAATAAACGCAGTAATCTGAGGTTCCGATATGGTTGCAATTAACTTTGGCAGTTTTCGTGCTACGACAATCATTTATGCACCATTTTAAAGCATTAAAAGTGCCATTTGTTTTGGCATCACAGTTGCACTTTGTTTTGGTGTACAATTTGTGGCATAATGAATTTTTACAAAAATTGGATAGATCGATATATTTATTGGTACAGGTTTGGAAATGCGGTAATTTAAGGTTCCGATATGGTTGCAAATATTTTTTATAGTTTTCATGTTATAGCAGTCGTTTATATATCTTTTTATTGCATTATAGTTGCCATTTGTTTTGGTATATAATTTGTTGCAGAATATATTATTAGAAAATGGTTAATTGGATAGATCGGTATAATTATTTTCACAGCTTTAAAAACGCGGTATTTTAAGGTTCCGATATGGCCCCAAATAACATTGGCAGTTTTCACGCTATGACAGTCATTTAGGCATCATTTTAAAGCATTATGATTGCACTTTAATATGGTGCTAGGACAGTCGTTTATGCACCATTTTAAAGCATTATGATTGTACTTTAATTTGGTATATCATTTGTGGCATAATGTGATCGTCTAAAAAATGGTCAATTTGAAGTATCGGTAGAATTGTTGTTCTATGTTTAAAAACGCTGTGATTTGAGGTTCCGATATGGTTGCAAATAACTTTGACAGTTATCATGCCAGGACAATCGTTTATGCATCATTTTAAAGCATTACAGTTGCACTTTGTTTTGGTGTATAATTTGTTGCATAATATCTTTTATAGTTTTCATGTTATAGCAGTGGTTTTTATTGCATTATAGTTGAATTTTCTTTTGGTATATAATTTGTTGCATAATATATTTTTAGAAAATGGTTAATTGGATAGATCAGTAGAATTATTTTCACAGCTTTAAAAACGCGGTATTTTGAGGTTCCGATATGGCTACAAATAACATTGACAGTTTTCACGCTATGACAGTCATTAAGGCATCATTTTAAAGCATTATGATTGCACTTTAATATGGTATATCATTTGTAGCATAATGTGTGTTTTTACAAATTGGTCAATTTGATAGATCGGTAGAATTATTGTTCTATGTTTAATAAACGCAGTAATCTGAGGTTCCGATATGGTTGCAATTACCTTTGGCAGTTTTCGTGCTAGGACAGTCGTTTATGCACCATTTTAAAGCATTAAAATTGCCATTTGTTTTGGTATATAATTTATTGCATAATGTATTTTTAGAAAATGGCCAGTTGGATAGATCGGTAGAATTATTTTCCCAGGCTTAAAAAGGCGGTAATTTGAAGTTCCGATATGGTTGTGAATAACTTTGACAGTTTTCATGCTATGACAGTCATTTATGCATCATTTTAAAGCATTATGATTGTACTTTAATTTGGTATATCATTTGTGGCATAATGTGTTCGTCTAAAAAATGGTCAATTTGAAGTATCGGTAGAATTGTTGTTCTATGTTTAAAAACGCTGTGATTTGAGGTTCCGATATGGTTGCAAATAACTTTGACAATTTTCATGCCAGGACAATCGTTTATGCATCATTCTAAAGCATTATAGTTGCACTTTGTTTTGGTGTACAATTTGTGGCATAAGGAATTTTTACAAAAATTGGATAGATCGGTATATTTATTAGTACAGGTTTGGAAATGCGGTAATTTAAGGTTCTGATATGGTTGCAAATATCTTTTATAGTTTTCATGTTATAGCAGTCGTTTATATATATTTTTATTGCATTATAGTTGCCATTTGTTTTGGTATATAATTTGTTGCAGAA
>NW_025807434.1:0-1727 GCF_022045245.1 Lucilia cuprina
CTGTTCTAGTTCTGTTCTAGTTCTGTTCTAGTTCTGTTCTAGTTCTGTTCTAGTTCTGTTCTAGTTCTGTTCTAGTTCTGTTTTAGTTCTGTTCTAGTTCTGTTCTGGCTGAAGTCTTACTCAGTTTTAATTCCTTATTACCGCAAACAATTTTAAAGTTTTTTTCTTGAATAATAGATCTTATTTTTTTGTTATTGTTTAAAGGTAATAAAGTCAATTTATTTTTAATAATTTAATTTACATATTTCCAAAATTTACATATATAGGTCATAGGCAAGACATTTCCTTATTTATTAAATAACCGTCAGTCAAATTTAACAAATTTTGTATTAACATAAGTACATGCAACTCAAGTATTTTTACACAGAAATTTTCTATATGTACTGTGGCGTATGATTATTATGACCCCCATTAAATATTTGCATACGCCACAATGTCTCGCCTAAAAATATACTACAGTGATTTAACTGCTAATTGAACCTTGAATACAAACAAAAACTAAATTATATTATCTTCCTTATTACTTAGTGTATGACAAAAATTATATATATATATATATATATATATATATATATATTTTTTTTCCAAAATACCAACCAATATTGCCACATTTTCCTAGCATGATACGGCAGATTACACAAAGCAAATGTTAAGACAAAGATAATCAACATCCGGACAACGCCTCGTCTGGCGCGTAAAACATTATTCGATGAATGAGAAAAATGGGAAACACGTTGACTGCCATGGAGACCATGTTGTTGGCTAAGGGGCCGGTGATGATTTGCTGATGCTGCGGGTTGTTGTTGATGTGTTAGATGATTATGAGAATGTTGATAAAAGCTTGTCTTACGGCACGTTGACACTACAGGACGGTCGGCATCTAGAGAGACCTTTTAACGAGAACAAATAAAATAACCCATATTATTATAATAATGCAGACAGAGTAAGTAAAAAAAAAACAATGTAAATATTTGCTAAAAAAGTAATTTGTATAGAGAACAACAAAATGTTTACAAGCATATAGATTGATATGTGTATAAAAAAATATTTTTTTTCTTAAAATTAACTTATGGATATGTCTATTGAATATATAATAATTTCATTCCCTTTTTTGATATTTGAATTTTAAATGTGTGTTTATGTCGATAGATAGATTTGCATAAACTCATATAAGTAAAATTTCTTTAAGATTTTATCATATTTTTTGTGTGAATGGAAAAGAAGTGAAATGACAAAAAGATTGTTGACCAAATATAATGAAATTATGTATTTGTGTCATTTGTTTGAAAGCCAATATTCTTGGGATGATATTTCTAAAGATAACTAAAGCCTTTACATGTATAATATAGTAGACTAGATAAATTCTATTTATGTGAAAGATTTGCATTTATTATTAAAACAAATTACGGTCAAATTTTTTAAGAAATTGATTTTTTGCTATAAAAAGATTTGGATGAGACAGCACATATAAAATTTAAAACACTTTTTAAAGTTGATCTTTTGTGTTTATGTAAAATTTCAACTCAAATATTTAATAGCTGAGTAGTGAACTAGTACTAAGCTAGAACAGGACTTAAACTGAACTAGAACTGAACAAGAACTGAACTAAAACTGAACTTGAACTGAACAAGAACTGAACTAGAACTGAACTAGAACTGAACTAGAACTGAACTAGAACTGAATTAGAACTGAACTAGAACTGAACTAGAACTGAACTAGAACTGAAC
>NW_025807435.1:0-2374 GCF_022045245.1 Lucilia cuprina
GCAGACCTTACCAACGAGTACTACTTTGTCAACTTTAAATACCAAGAATAAAGTACGCATGCGTAAACACAATATATTGATATACTAGATATCTCTCTGCCTTCTTGTCCATCACTTTCGTGTTTGAATAATTAAACTTTTTATATTAAGTTATATGACACCTACTTGAAAAGTGTTTAATTATATAGTTGCAAGCATTGCTTTTTAGTTCTTTTCTTATTTTCTTATATAATATTGTTGTGTTTTTAATAAGTTTTTTAACAAATTTAATTTCAATATTTTTCACCCGTGTATGCGGTAAGAGTTGTTGTATTCTACAAAGTCAAACTTAAACTGACGAAATTGTTTGAAAAGTTCTCTTTGAGCACAAGCGTTGTTGTTAACAAACGTGTTCCATTTTCATTGCAGAACATTACCCAAGTACAACTTGATTCAACAAATCAGTAAAATTTAACTAACATATCCCTCATTTACAGCAAGGCTAGCAATCGAGAGAAATGCCTTTGAATGTTTAATGACATTGTACTATTTTTAATAATTTTTAAACAAATCAACCTTATGTATGACGCATAATTCGTAACACTTAGTTCAAAACTCCAAATTTTGGTTTTTACAAATGTAGCATTTTGCAGAGTCTAGTAAAATACTTGATAGAAAACAAATACTTTATAAAGACTCAAATATTTCCAGCTACATTTTATCAATGTTGTTTACTGAAAATGGTCCATATATAGAATATGTTCAAATTTCATATAATTTTTTTTAAATGCCATTGATTTTACACATTTTTATTTCATCATGTTTTTACAACTCTAGTGAAAAATCTGTGTCACTGTCAAAAATTAAACGAGGTTATACTCAACATTGTAAAAAACATTAAAAAATAGTAGAAGCAAGAAGAACGACATTCATAACTTATATCTAAAAAAGTTTAAAAACCGGAAGTCTTTTTCATGATTTTAAATGTTAAGTGTTATTAAGAGACCACTGTTAGTCATAATATGTATATGAATGTATGTATACGTATGAACATACAATGTAAATATGTACATTAGGGCCATAAGATTTTTTGAGCGGCCTTATAGCCATTACTGTCCTGATAACGAAAATCCATTTTTGAAGTCAATATGCTGAAAAAACTTCTATCAATTTATATAATTCGTTTATTATTAATATTTTCATTTTCATATAAGTTCTTTAAAATATATACAACCATTCCATGGTTGTAAAGAGTAATTTAAAAAATAATGTAATAAAATTGCAATACTGTTGTCAATATGCTTATTTTTCTCACTTAGACAAAATTATATTTATACAAAACTTTATCGCGTTTGGTGCGGAAGCTTTTTTCACGATTGTGAAAAAATTAATAATATCATAATAATACATCTTAGCAAAAAATGCAAAATGTTATTACCTTAATATACAATTTTATGAATATTTAATTTTGAGTCTTGGTCTAGTACATACTTCCAAATAATAGTTGTAATACATTTTATTATCATTCATTACAGCGGTCACAAAAATAACTTCTTTGTTCGACACGACTGTTCCATTTTATTTTATTGTGAGAAATTAGACTTTAAGTAGTATTCCCCACATTTATAGCCGGTTAAACATGCTCAGCAGTTCGAAAACTTAAGGCCTAACTATAATACATATGCTTACACCAGCAGACGTCAGCTTTAGCAACTGTGCGAATACATATAAAACTTATGTGAAAAACTATAATGTACTTATGACAGTTTCGTCAATTTTCGTAAAATTTTATTTGCTATAACAATTTAATTGTTTATTTGTTTGTTTGTTATACACAAATAAAAAATTATGAAATATGTATGTTAGATTGAGTCACAAAAAATAGCGCTTGCGTTACACCTCCCAAAATATTCGTTTATCAATTTTGTTCTTTTACTTGTATGTTTATAAAAACAAAACGTATTTTTGGAATTTTTATATAATATTGAACCCTTTGAAATTTTTTATAATATGAAACCATGAAACACAAAGTTAAACATGAAAGGGTCAATCTTTAGGCGAAGGTTTAGGGATTAAATTAAAATTAATCTTCGAAAGTTGTTTTTGAGCACTCAATCAGCTAATTTTGTTTGCTAAAAAATTAATACATACAATTTTTTATCAAAATAAACATTAATTATGGGGACTTCACAATAAATTTTTTTGTTTTATATTAAGTTTTCATAATTTTCATATTACACTTTTTTATAAAACATGCATTGTTTTAATAACAAATAGTGACGTTTTCTGTTGCTTTGTATGGAAACACTGCGATGTTTAATCTAGTATTCAAAAACATCAAAGGAGATTAACATCAGAATCAATTTATTTTTAGAATAACTAATCTGGTTATTAA
>NW_025807436.1:0-2977 GCF_022045245.1 Lucilia cuprina
GTTCTAGTTCTGTTCTAGTTCTGTTCTAGTTCTGTTCTAGTTCTGTTCTAGTTCTGTTCTAGTTCTGTTCTAGTTCTGTTCTAGTTCTGTTCTAGTTCTGTACTAGTTTTGTTCTAGTTCAGCTCTAGTTCTGTTCTAATTCTATTGTAGTTTTGTTCTTGTTCATTTCTAGTTCTGTTGTAGTTCTTTTCCTGCTCTGCTGTAGTTCTTCTCAGAAATATTAGGATTAATTAGTTGTAAGCATGAAGTTAATAGCATATATAGTTCTGTTGTAGTTCTTTTCCTGCTCTGCTGTAGTTCTTCTCAGAAATATTAGGATTAATTAGTTGTAAGCATGAAGTTAATAGCAAAATGCCGGCATGAAAAATTTCTTCCAGGATATTGATTTATTATAATTACACCTCTAATTACCCCTATAACTAAGTTGATAAGAAAACGGAAATACTTTAGACTTCTTTAACTCTACAATAAATACATGTTCTCCTAGAATAATATGATTTCATTACAAATTCTAAAGATTTTACTTCCGTTTAAGAAAATTCTTTTATATTATTCATTCAAGACTTTAACATATGAACGAAATCTTAAAAAAATGTAATAAATGACAGTATAACTCTTTAAAGTAGAGACAAGAATTACTAACACGAAATACTACAGAAAAGGGGAACTAGATTACACGCAACAGGAAATCTTTACATGATGTAAGAAAAAAAAAAGAAGTCTATGTACTTCCTTGCTTAAAGGCATCATTATTATCATCATCGTCAATATAATTATAATGATAGTTAACGCTTGTAAGCAAAAAAAAAAAAAAAAAAAAAGACAAAAAACAAATTTCAACAGAAATCTTCAATTTCTTAGGAATTGTTCTAAAAGTAACAATAAATCTAATTAAACCTAAGAGACTAAAGACTAGAGAAAACTTGAACAAACACTTCCTGTAACTTCCGTTAAAATACAAAACATACAAATTATAATTACATTTTTACAAAAATAATATTTATTACTTTATTTATGAACTTTTAACTCAAACAGCAAAATTACTTTTTTTTTTTTTTTTTTTGCAGAACTAGTTTAATCTTAACGACATTCTTTTTAAACAAATTCTATTTGGCTGCTAACTACTTTAGCTTTAAGTTTATCTCTTGTTTTTTTGTTTGGTTCAAACTCATTGAGGCTTAAACTTAAATAAGAAAAATCTAAAAAAAAATAACAAACTAACATGTTACAACCATCTAGGCAACCGGTTTTAGTATCCGGTGCCTAGTTTAAAAAAAAATTATTTTACTTAAAAATTTTGATTTTGTTAATTTAAATGTTATTTTTGTTGGTTTTTATTTTAATTTGTTTTTCATTTTTCATTAACTTTAATACAAAAGTTAAAAAGAAAAATTGTACTTTTTTTTAAACGAACTTTTCCTTTGAAAACTGTATGATTAGTTTTGTATTTCATTTGATGTTAAAAAAGTTAAACTTTTTAATACGATTTGTGTAAATGTGAAGGTCAACGAAGGAAATCTCATACATAGTTATTAAGAAGTCATTGTAAAAAAGCTTTATTCATGTTTGTTAGGATTTCTTTTTAAAAAAAAAGCTTTCTGTAAAAACTGTTTAATATTAAAAGTTTTGTTAGAAATAGCTTTCATTATAAATGCTTAGAAATTTGTCTGTAAAGTTTTTTTTTGGGGAATTTTTTTAAAGCTTTCTATAAAAGCTTTTTCGTATAAAAGTTTTGTTACATAAAAGCTTTTTGTTATAAGCTCTTTTACAAAATTATGTTCATTATAGCATTTTTTTATTAAAAAGCTTTTATATTAAAGCTTTTTTTAGAAAAATTTTAGTTTAAGCTTATTATTATGAAACAATCTAAGATAAAAGCTTTCTTAGAACGCCTTTAGTTAAATGTAGTTATTGGCGCTTTTTTCCTACAAAGATTTATTAAAAGCTTTTTAATGAAAATATTTTCATTACAGATGATTTATAAAAGCTTTTTATTGGAAATCTAATAAAAGCTTTTTATAGAAAGCTTAAAGTAAGACAGTTTGTTTAAACTCTATATATACAAATTTTTAAGTAAAAGCTTGTAATAAAAAGCTTTTTATAACAAAACTTTTCTTTTGAAAAAGCTTTTTTAGAAAGTTTTTAAAAAAATGTTCTAATAAACAAGAAAAAAGCTTTTTTAGTTATAAATTTTTTATTAAGAAGAATTAAGTTTAAATCCTTAAGTTAAAAGCATTTTTTCAACAAAAGCTTTTTATAAAAAAAAAGTTTTTAAAAAAGCTTTTTGTTGCAGTTTTGTATGATAAAAGTTGTTAATTGTTGTTTTACATTAAAACCCAAAAAAAAACTACTTATTAAAAAAGCTTTTAAAAGTATTGAAGCATTTTAATAAAAAACCGTTGAAAAAAGCATTTTACTAAAAAAACTGTATGCATTTTTTTTGTTATTAAAGCTTTTTAAAAATATTTTTACTAAAAAAAGCTTTTAAAAAATATTTTAATTAAAAAAAGCTTTTTATTGTAAAAGTTTTTAAAAAATATTTTTATTAAAAAAAGCTTTTTATTGTAAAAGCTTTTAAAAAAATATTTTTATTAAAAAAAGCTTTTTATTGAAAAAACTTTAATAAAAGCTTTTAAAAAAGCATATTATTAAAAAAAAACATTAATAAAAGCTTTCAAAAAAGCATTTTACTACAAATTTAATAAAAGCTTTCAAAAAAGCATTTTACTACAAATTTAATAAAAGCTTTTAAAAAAGCATTTTATTAAACAAATCCTTAATAACACTTTTCGCTAATAAAGCTTTTTACTAATAAAACTTGTAATTTAAGCTTTATTTTCTTAAAACAGCTTTTTAACGAAATGTTTTCTTTTAAAATATGTTTCTACCACAAATATTTTCTTGAAGCTTTTATCAAAATTTTATAACAAAAAAGCTTTTCGATGGAAAAAAATGCTCTTCTAAGAAAGCTTTTTTT
>NW_025807437.1:0-2008 GCF_022045245.1 Lucilia cuprina
ATCTAGTCAATAGCTAATATATAGACTGGTCAACATACTAGTCAATAGGCTTCATAAAAGACTAGTCAGTTGACTAGTCTACTGACTGGTCAACATACTAGTCAATGGGCTTTTCAACAGACTAGTCAGTAGACTACTCTACTAACTAAACATATAGTAAATAAACTATTTAACAATATAGTCATTAGGCTGGTCTATCAACTAGTCACTACACCACTTAACAAAAAAGTCTACAGACTATAGATTAGACAATAGTTCATAGTCTAAGAATGTATATTTTGATATTAAAAATACATTACTAAACTGCTTCTGCGTAATGAAATTCGTATGTAGTAGATTAAACTATAGTATTAAAATTTTTGTATATGTTACCAAACGAATGACCTTTTTAGCATACTATACAATAAGTGTAGCGTTTCTAAGTGTTTCTAAACTATAGAACGAATGAAATAAGAGTAAGGAACAGAAAACAAAAGACAGGATGAATAGAGTTATGTTTTAAAATGTATAAAAGGAAAATATTTAAAAAACTAGAAAGAAATTTTAAAATAATGATGTTTTTAGAATAGAATAAGAAGGCCAGATGTTTTTACAAAGGTAAAAAGCTTAAAAGCTTTAATAACATTACATTATTAAAATAAGCAAAAAAATCAACTAAATGGGAATTACAAAAGAACGAAAAATGTAAATGTAATAGAAAAATTTTGCCAAAATTTCTTGCACGTTTTCGATTGTGTAAATGGTATATTCACCTTTGGTCACCTTAAACTTTCAAGCATAACATGACTATTATTCAAATTTTGTATTCTCACTTAAAGGCAGTAACAGTGTTTTTTTTTTTTTTTTTTTTTTTTTTTTGTGTCTTTATCCTTAACTTAACAAAGAAATATAAAAATGTGTTTCATTTTATTATTTCTTGAAAAGAGAGAAAAAAATAATAATATAACGACAATAATGTTTAAATAGGAGGTTGTTGAAAAAAGGAACTAAATTATGGTATACGAATAAAGAAAGAACGAAGTAAGAATGAAAGTTAAATATGTGGTATGAAAAACAAAAATAGAAACAATATTGCGCTGAAAATTAAAAGGACATAGAATACTTTTTTTTAAACTTGAGCACAGAAGAGTGATACTTTAAAAAAAATTACTTAAACAGAAAGGAGAATAAGGACATGAAAAGTAAGACAGCAAGTCCTAGAAAATATGACTACTGACCTTAGGCAAAAAAGAAAAAAAAAAAGATTTTTCTTGGGCACAAAGTTAAGGACAAAAGAAACAAAATTATACACTTTGACAGGATACTATTCTACTCAATACTTTAATTTAATTAAAAAAAATAAAGAAAAACACAGAAGAGACTAGAGAAATATGTAAAATGTAACAAACCTACAGGATATTCAATCAAGTTGTTTTACTTATTTATTTTTAGCAAGAAGGCAGAACAAAAAATGTAAAATGTAAAAAGAATTTTTTGTAAAAGTAATCTGTTTAATATTGCTATTAATAACTCAGAAAGATAAAACCCAGCAAAAGCTTTAAAATTACTAACAATTGCTTTTCACTACACCAATAGCTTAGCTTTTAAAGTTCACTGCTTATATTCTTAATTACCAAGCAGTAGTTTTATAATAGCTTTCTAGTAATGTGTATTATAAATAACTTTATCTCTTGCTATCTTACTCTCTCTCTCTCAAAAGCTTACATTAACTTTTTCACTACTTACTAATAAGCGTTTGTTAACATTACTTTTACTCAGTCACTTTATTAAGAAAAGCTTTTGCTAGTCTTTTGAAAAAGTTTTCTTTTCTGTTTCTTTATTTACTAATTATTTGTTTTGAACATATTATGTTAATAATGTTTTGTAAAATGCAAATTAATTATGTAATTAAGTTTTCTTTACTCTATTTATCTAGGTTATATAAGATATACTTTGTTTTTCAAAAAAAACACCAACATTAATGTTTCCTTTTTTATTTCTTTACAAAAAAAAAAAAAGAAAACGAAAT
>NW_025807438.1:0-6922 GCF_022045245.1 Lucilia cuprina
ACCATAAGGGTCCAATTTTTACTTTGTGCCAAAAAATGAAGTATCGGAACCTATAGAGGGAGGACCGGCTTACATTTCATCATATTTAGTTTTCATGTTTACAAATAGGCCTCGAACAAAATTTTTAAAAATCAATTTTTTGACAAAATCACTCAATTTGTTTTTGGAACATAAGGGTCCAATTTTTACTTTGTGCTAGAAATCAAAATACGGAGACCTATACAGGGAGGTCCGGCCTACATTTCCTCATATTTAATTTTCATGTTCACAGATAGGCCTCCGAACAAAATTTTTAAAAAACTATTTGTTTACAAAATCGCTCAATTTGTTTTTGGACCATAAGGATCCAATTTTTACTTTGTGCCAAAAATCGAAATATGGGAACCTAGAGACGGAAGCCCGGCCTACATTTCCTCATATTTAGTTTTCATGTTTACAGTTAGGCCTCCGAACAAAATTTTCAAAAAACTATTTTTTGACAAAATCACTCAATTTGTTTTTGGACCATAAGGGTCCAATTTTTACTTTGTGCCAAAAATCGAAATACGGGGACTTATAGAGCGAGGACCGGCCTACATTTCCTCATATTTAGTTTTCATGTTTACAGTTAGGCCTCCGAACAAAATTTTCAAAAAAACTATTTTTTGACAAAATCACTCAATTTGATTTTGGACCATAAGGGTCCAATTTTTACTTTGTGCCAAAAATCGAAATATGGGAACCTATAGAGGGAGGACCGTCTTACATTTCTTCATATTTAGTTTTCATGTTTACAAATAGGCCTCCGAAAAAAATTTTCAAAAAACTATTTTTTGACAAAATCACTCAATTTGTTTTTGGACCATAAGGGTCCAATTTTTACTTTGTGCCAAAAATCGAAATATGGGAACCTATAGAGGGAAGTCTGGTCTATATTTCCTCGTATTTAGTTTTCATGTTTACAGATAGGCCTCCGAACAAAATTTTCAAAAAACTATTTTTTGACAAAATCACTCAATTTTTTTTGGACCATAAGGGTTCAATTTTTACTTTGTGCCAAAAATCGAAATACGGGGACCTATAGAGGGAGCTCCGGCCTACATTTCCCCATATTTAGTTTTCATGTTTACAGATAGGCCTCCGAGCAATATTTTTTAAAAAAAAAACTATTTTTTTTACAAAATCGCTCAATTTGTTTTTGGACCATAAGGGTCCAATTTTTACTTTGTGCCAAAAATCGAAATATGGGAACCTATAGACGGAGGCCCGGCCTACATTTCGTCATATTTAGTTTTCATGTTAACAGATAGGCCTCCGAACAAAATTTTCAAAAAACTATTTTTTGACAAAATCACTCAATTTGTTTTTGGACCGTAAAGTCCAATTTTTACTTTGTGCCAAAAATCGAAATACGGGGACCTATAGAGGGAGGTCCGGCCTATATTTCCACGTATTTAGTTTTCATGTTTACATATAGGCTTCCGAGCAAAATTTTCAAAAAACTATTTTTTTTACAAAATCACTCAATTTGTTTTTGGACTACATTTCCACGTATTTAGTTTTCATGTTTACCGTTAGGCCTCCGAAAAAAATTTTCAAAAAACAATTTTTTGACAAAATCACTCAATTTCTTTTTGCACCATAAGGGTCAAATTTTTACTTTGTACCAAAAATCGAAATATGGGAACCTATAGAGGGAGGTCCGGCCAACATTTCCTCATATTTAGTTTTCATGTTTACATATAGGCCAACGAACGAAATTTTCAAAAAACTATTTTTTGACAAAATCACTCAATTTGTTTTTTGACCGTAAAGGTCCAATTTTTACTTTGTGCCAAAAATCGAAATACGGGCACCTATACAAGAAGGTCCGGCCTACATTTCCTCATATTTAGTTTTCATGTTTACAGATAGGCCTCCGAACAAAATTTTCAAAAAACTATTTTTTACAAAATCACTCAATTTGTTTTTGGTCCAAAAGGGTACAAAGGGTACAAATCACTCAATTTGTTTTTGGACCATAATGGTCCAATTTTTAATTTGTGCCAAAAATCGAAATACGGGGCCTATAGAGGGAGGTCCGGCCTATATTTCCTCATATTTAGTTTTCATGTTTACAGACAGGCCTCCGAAGAAAATTTTCAAAAAAATATTTTTTGACATAATCACTCAATTAGTTTTTGGACCATAAAGCTTCAATTTTTACTTTGTGCCAAAAATCGAAATACGGCTACCTATATAGGGCGGTCCGGCCTACATTTCCTCATATTTAGTTTTCATGTTTACAGATAGGCCTCCGAACAAAATTTTCAAAAAACTATTTTTTGACAAAATCACTCAATTTGTTTTTGCACCATAAGGGTCCAATTTTTACTTTGTGCCAAAAATCGAAATATGGGAACCTATAGAGGGAGGTCCGGCCTACATTTCCTCATATTTAGTTTTCATGTTTACAGATAGGCCTCCGAACAAAATTTTCAAAAAACTATTTTTTTACAAAATCACTCAATTTGTTTTTGGACCGTAAAGGTACAATTTTTACTTTGTGCCAAAAATCGAAATACGGAGACCTATACGGTTTTCATGTTTACAGATAGGCCTCCGAACAAAATCGAAATATGGGAACCTATAGAGGGAGGAAAAAATAGTCGACTTCGACTTTTCGACTTTTTTCGACAAAAAGTCGATTGTTCGATTATTCGAAAGTCGATTTATAGAACCCTAATATATGTACATTTCTTTGTTGTTTTTGAAATAGGTCTTATTAAACAAGTTTTTTTTGCACAATTTTTTGTTTGTTTAAATTGCAGTAAGGGTAACGATGTTTTTTTTAATGAGTTTCTCAATTAGGTTTTGTGTTAAAAGAAGTAAAGGAATCGTAAAATTGAAAGTTAATAAAATAAAGAAACAAAAAGATATAGAATGATAGAAAGTTTGAACAAATGTATAAGACAAGAAAGTTGAGCCTAGTGAATTGAATAGGAACTGTGGCCGAGACGTTCCAAAGGACTATAAGAAGCCCAAAGGACAATAAGAAGCCCCAAGGACATCATTACAAGCCTGAAGGGATTTGGTTATCATTTGAGTCATATTGGAAGAATCTTATTTAAAAGAATAAAAACTGGTAACAAACAACTTAAAATTAGGGTTCTATAGTTGAAACGAAAAGTCGACTTTTCGACTTTTTTCATTTTATGAAAAGTCGACTTTCGACTTTTTTAATTTAGTTAAAAGTCGATTTTTCGACATTTTTCATTTAATTAAAAGTCGATTTTTCGACTTTTAATATTTTGTAAATAGTCGACTTTATCCGACTTTTTTTTACTATTTTCGACTTTTACCAATTTTTTTGTCTTCTTTCGACTTTTTTCGACGCTTTCCGACTTTTTTCGCATTTTTTCGAATTTTCGACTTCGACATTTTTCGACAATTTTCTAATTTTTCCGACTTTTCGACTTTTTCTGACTTTTCGACCTTTTCCGACTTTTCGACTTTTTTTCTGCTCCTTCAGACTTTTCGACTTTTGGACTTTTTTCGACTTTTATTTAGAAAGTCGACTTTTCGACTTTTTCATAGACCATAGTCAAGTTATCGACTTTTTTCTACAAAAAGTCGATTGTTCGATTATTCGAAGGTCGACTTAAACGATAAGCAGTGTTTGTCGATGAAGTCCTTAAACAAAAAGATTAGGATCATCAGGGACACCTATGTGTCAAAAACAGAACAACTAAAAAACTATTAGGATCATCAGGGACACCTATGTGCCAAAAACAGAAAAGTTGATTGTATTTATTAAATATTGTCCAAGAAGAATTTAAGTTCATCAGTGTCATCTATATTTCAAAAATTAAAAATTAATTACGGTCAATTAGTGCGTCCAGGATAAATTATAAAAACCGCCAGAGGGCCATCTTTGAATGGAAAACTGAAACTTTAATATACTCCACTACACAATAGAATTAATACAGTACCAAAATATATAAATTATAGTATCCAAGATTTAAACCCATTTAAAAGCCAATAATAATATCAAATTATAGTAAAGTGGCATTAGGGCATTAATAAAATAATTGTTTTAGTTTCCTGTTAAGGTATATTCGTTAATTGTAAAAGGATCGAACTAGTAGAAAATAGGTAAATATAGTTGAAAAACCCGTAAAGGGTATAGATATAGATAAATTCCTTTAATCCTTTAGAGAGTTCTTTCAGGGAATAGCTGGGAAATTTTATCTTAGATTTAAAATCGGAGCAGATTTATGGCTCCAAACCTTAGTAATTTGTCCTTAGTAATTTGTCAAATTGTGTGTGATTTTGATTTTTGTTAATAGATAAGTTTTAGCATAAGATTAGTTTTAAAATTACAAAATAGATTTGATAAAAAAATATATAAATAGAAAAGAAGATTAAGAACTTTGTATAAAAATAGACAATAATATTTGAATTCTTCCAGGGAATTATAAATAATTGTTGTTTATTATTTTTTTTAAAGTATGGAAAACTTAGGTTATAGAAAACCATTCAGATAGATATTGATGAAATTCAGAAGAATTATGAAAAAGAAAAAGTTTAAGGCAACTTAAATGTTTGCTTTCGCATAACTATAAAAGAATAAGAAACGGAAATAAGATTAAAACTTCAGAGGAAGTGAATATAAAGAATAATAATTTTTTAAACCCAAAATAGATAATAATAAATTGATAATTGTTGTTAAAATATTAAGCCACTTATTATTTAATAAGTTATTTATTTATAAGTTAAAAATTTGTAATAAATTTGTTTAGAAAAGTAATGAACATTATGTGTTGGTAAATTGAAGAAGAAGAAGGTAAGGTACAGTGGGCCGTCTTGGGTGAGTACCTGAGTTAGTAAAAAAGGGGCCATTTAAGATTGGGAGAAGATGACCAAGGTCGGCAGGGTGACGTAATGGGAAGGACATCTTTTACCCATGTTTATTTCGGTGTTATATTAAAGGTTATAGTATTGTTTTGTTTAGGTTGTGTTTAGGATTTAGATTTTTTTGTTGATGCGAACCAGTGTGTGTATGCGGGTTGGGAATCCACGCCTCAAATGAGCTAGTCGAGGTGACAACACACCCAAGAGGAGAAAAAGATTTCGTAACAATAAATGGCGCCCAATGGTAGAAAAACTAGGAATTAATTTGAGTATTAAAACACTTTGTAACCGTCCTAATGATTTGATTATGTTAGTCTGCGTGTTTCATAAGTGTTACTTCCGTGCAAAACAAAAGTTCGTCCTAATACATTCTTTTTATGTTAGTTTGCGTGCTTAAATAGACGGATATTAGGAGCCAATAGTAGAAAAAGTAGGAATTATTTGAAATGTTAATAACGATTTTGTAACCGTCCTAATGTTTTAAGAATATTAGTTGCTGGTTACATAAGTTTTCTTTTCGTCCATGGATAAAAGTTCGTCCTAATACGAGTTATGATGTTAGTTTGCAATTTTTAATTGGGGGAAAATAAGAGTCATTAGTAGTATCAAATTAATTTGAGAATAGTTTTGAATAATACAAATTTAATTGTCCTAGTTATTCAAAGTATAACTAGTTTTCAATTGGAGTAGTTGTCAGATTAAATCGTTGATCTAGTTAGGGAATATAACACCAAAATAAGAATGTGTCAGAAAATATATAAATTATTAATGATACTCACCAATAAAATATCCAATGATCGGAAATACCCACTGTACCAAAAACCTTCATCGTATAGTTATTGTAAAAAAGACAGAATATTTGGTATTGTGAATATATGTTTTATGTTTTAATTTGTTTAGTGTTTATATTAGTGTCTCCTTATAGGTTTGATGTTTTTTATTTGAACGTTTTAATATTTATGTTAGTGTCTATTTGTATGTTTTATGTTTTTATTTGTTTGTATTTTAATCTATATATTAACATTGTTTTAGAGATTTCATGTTTTTAGTATATGTATGTCTCTAGTTTAAGTTATGTTTTATGTTTTAACTATAGGTTTAAGTGTATAAGTAGTAAAATTTAAAGCGTTAGTTATCTACCCTCCACCTTCGTGAGAAGGGTATATATATAAGTTTGTCATTCCGTTTGTAATTTCTTTAATATAATTTTCTGGATCCTTATAGATAGCGGAGTCGATTAAGCCATGTCCGTCTGTCTGTTGAAATCAGTTTTTAGAGGCAACCAGATATCGGCGAGATCTGAATCTTCAATAATTCAGTTAGACATGCTTTCGAGAAGATCGCTATTTAAAATCAGCAAAATCGGTCTATAAATAACGGAGATATGAGCAAAAATCCGAGACAACCTCTGAAAATTTCATCAAAAAAGCCAATTTTTTTCATACTAAAGTAACAACAACACTGTGAATTGGATAAAGATGTACATGTGCGTGTGTAGATGTATTTGGTTTAATTCAGCTGCGTATTTTTTTATGTTTGGGTGCTGTTGGCGTCATTGAGTTGTGTATTTTCTTTTTGTTTTGTTTTTGTAAATTCTGTTTGTATATTTTGATGTAGGTTGGTTTTATTGCGTTATTTTGTTTTTGTTTTTCTGTGTTTTTCGTTATGTGTGTATAGATGTATGTTGTTTTGCCTTGTGAATTTTGTTTTTAGTTTAGCGTTGTTGTTGTTCATTTTGTTTTTCTTTTGGTTTAGTAATAATGTAGACGGGAAAAAATTAAAATTTATAAAGCTAATATGTTTAAAATACACTATGAAGATTCGGCACAGCCGAATATAGCACTCTTACTTGTTTTGATTATAAGTTGTTTTCAGCACTATTTAATTTGATATGTATGTATAAGTAAGAACAATAAAAATGCCGATACAGAGAACTCCACCAGTGTTGCCAACTTAGTGCTTTTAGCACTATTTGCGGTGCTTTTTGGTGTGCCAAACGCGGAAAATTTTGCTCATGGTGCCTTTCTTGTGGTGCTTTCTAATTTTATGA
>NW_025807439.1:0-4648 GCF_022045245.1 Lucilia cuprina
GACTAGACTATAGACTAGACTATAGACTAGACTATAGACTAGACTATAGACTAGACTATAGACTAGACTATAGACTAGACTATAGACTAGACTATAGACTAGATTTTGACTAGAGTATAAAAATTGTATATTTTTCCCCTAGAGAAAATCCTCCCAACTAAGAAAACACAATTATAGAAACACACTTGTTGTTGCTGTAACAAATACAAATTTGAACAATTGATTCACTTTCACAATTACAGGGTGGTCTATATCTATGTATGTGTCAGTGTATCATATTCATGGTTTGTGTCGTCATTGACATTAAATACTTAAATTGCGATTGCACTCCCACAATAATCAACATCATCGTCAGTAGCAGACAGTACAACAATATCATCAGACACATACAAATACATGCATATATATGTATATACTTATGTAAATATATATGGGGGGTTAACAAAGAGCGTATAAATATTTGGTTGACATTTATTCTGAAAATAACTTTAATACTTTTATTATAGGTTTCTATTTTAATTATTTATATTTCTTGTTCATTACGAATGTTAGAATATAGTTAGATAAATGTATAATATTCTATAGTTGTTATTGGTATAACCTACACGCTGTTATTGGTCTGTAAGAAGATTAAAACAAATTATATTGAATTTATAATTATAATAAAGGTTTCACAAGATAATTTTTCATTTCCTTACCCTTTTGTATAGAGTGTCATATAAATTGCAAATGCCAGACTAAAATATATATTTGCCTTTTTTCATGAAGTTAATTGAAGTTTATGAGATTAAAGTTTTCTTTTTGTATTTTTCCATTTTTTTGTAGTAAATTTAAAAGCAAGTTACCAACTAGCATTGACGTATGTATGACGTTGTTCTCTCATTGATTGGACTGTTGTTGTAGATCTATTATTGCAGCAATTACTGGCATATGATAGTAGCAACACAACATGATATTTTAATTTATTGCTAGTAAACTATAGTAGTAATTTTAACACTTTGTATAATTGGAAAGGGGAGTAAACGATGCATAGGTTTCAGAATAGCAAAATTATAATAAATATGAAATGAAAGAACTTTTAAAATTGAAGAAAAAATTATTTTTTTTTGAAGAAAAAATCCGAATTTTTGATAAAATTATAATAAATATGAAATAAAAGAACTTTTAAAATTGAAGAAAAAATTATTTTTTTTTGAAGAAAAAATCCGAATTTTTGATAAAAAATTTGTTCAAACATGTGGTCAAGACTAAAGACTGTTCTATAAAATTATCTACAGTCAAAACCGTTAACTGTTTTCAAGTCAAATATATAACAGCTCTATAGTCAAAGCTGTAGACTATTCTGTGGTGAAAACTATAGACTATACGCACTATTCTATACCTATATATAGACTGTTTTATAGTCAAGACTATAGATTGTTCTATAGTCAAGACTAAAGACTGTTCTATAGTCAAGACTATAGACTGTTTTATAGTCAAGACTATAGACTTTTCTATAGTCAAGACTACAGACTTTTCTATAGTCAAGACTACAGACTGTTCTATAGTCAAGATTATAGACTGTTCTATAGTCTAGACTATAGACTGTTCTATAGTCAAGACGAAAGACTGTTCTATAGTCAAGACTATAGACTGTTCTGTAGTCAAGACTATAGACTGTTCTATAGTCAATACTATAGATTGTTCTATAGTCAAGACTATAGACTGTTCAATAGCCAATACAATAGACTGTTCTATAGTCAAGACTATAGACTGTTCTGTAGTCCAGACTATAGACTGGTCTATAGTCAAGACTATAGACTGTTCTATAGTCAAGACTATAGACTGTTCTGTAGTCCAGACTATAGACTGTTATACAGTCCAGACTATAGACTGTTATACAGTCCAGACTATAGACTGTTATATAGTCTAGACTATAGACTGTTATATAGTCAATACTATAAACTGTTCTATAGTCCAGACTATAGACTGTTTTATAGTCACGACAGTCTATAGTCTGGACTATAGACTGCTCTATAGTCCAGACTATAGACTGTTCTATAGTCAATACTATAGACTGTTCTATAGTCCAGACTATAGACTGTTTTATAGTCACGACTATAGACTGTTCTATAGTCCAGACTATAGACTGTTCTATAGTCCAGACTATAGACTGTTCTATAGTCCAGACTATAGACTGTTCTATAGTCCAGACTATAGTCTGTTCTATATTCCAGACTATAGACTGTTCTATATTTAAGACTATAGACTGTTCCATAGTCAAGACTATAGACATTTCTATAGTCAAGACTATTAACTGTTCTATAGTCTTGATTATAGACTGTTCTATAGTCAAGACTATAGACTGTTCTATAGTCTTGACTATGGACTGTTCTATAGTCTTGACTATAGACTGTTCTATATTCTTGACTATAGACTGCTCTTTAGTCTTGACTATAGACTGTTCTGTAGTCTCGACTAAATACTGTTCTAAAGTCCAGACTATATTCTGTTCTATAGTCAAGACTATAGACTGTTCTATGGATAAGACTATAGACTGTTCTTTAGTCAAGATTATAGACTGTTTTATAATCTAGACTATAGACTGTTTTATAATCTAGACTATAGACTGTTCTCTAATCTAGACTATAGACTGTTTTATAATCTAGATTATATACTTTTCTATAGGCAGGACTATAGAATGTTCTATAGTCAAGACTATAGACTGTTCTATAGTGACGACATTAGACTATAGTCAAGACAATTCTAAATTTTGTCAATTTTTTTTATATGTAGCAAACATTTTTATCCATTTGCCTGCAATCGAAATAAAATGATTCATACATTTCACTCCACCATTTCTAATATTGACCTTTTTCCCCCACAAAATAAATATTGTAGATACCGGCCTCTCAAAATATGATGCAGCCCCCTTGTTAAACTAACCCTATTTTATTACTATTCAACATATTCATAAATATTTTCGCCAATTAATTTAGCCGCTTTGGCGTACAAGTAAAAAAAATGTAACACTTTCCTAACACAAAAATTGTTGCCATGTTGTAAAAAGTCTACCCTCGATTTTTAGAACGAGAAGAAACAAAGTGAACAACTACAACAAATGTTAGAATCCTAAAGCATACATATAAAACAGTGGTCTGCACAAATGAGTTAAAGGGTATGTAAGCAATCAACTATTGATAAGAATTTAAATAGAATTTTTATAAAAAGGACCATATGGTCAACAGAGAATGCCTTTACGTTTCTAAAAGAACTGTTACCTTTTTGCCGACCCCTGCTATATATTGACTCTTTCTCTTACAATTTATAAAATTACTTATAGTTAAGAAATAGCTGTTATTTTAGGCGAGGAGGTTTTCCATTATTTTGAATTATGAGACGCCAATTTACCATATAAAAAGACTACTACAACAACAACGACAGATAGAAAAAAGGCACAAAATAAAAGGGAAACATACATATTACTCAGAGCAACACTGTTTAGTAGTCGGCTGAATACAGTGAAAATAGTAACCCAGCAAAAGTTTTAAAAATTATAGCATTACTTAGGTTTGTAAAAAATGTTCCTCGATTGTAAAAAAGCTCTTATTTTCAAACGTTAAGACTTTTTCGAGAAATTTTAAATTTTTCAATCTTTACTGGGAAACACACCCAATGATGATTACAAACTGTTTTTGACAGTGAAGGTTTCATGGCGTCATTAATCTACGCACACACACACAAGAAGATACATGTTTTTAACCATGATTCTGTTCCAGATGAGTCATCCTTTAATGAGTTAAAAAGATGAATCAAAACAAAGAGAGCAATGTTAAAGCTAACAACTTTTAAGGATGTGTAAATGAAAGAGGACAACTTTTAGATTAATATCATTATTATACAAACATTTATACAACCAACAACAAGAGAAAATTTCATACACACAAAACAAACAAGTCTACAGTTTTGATGTTGCTTTCTTATATCCTTTCAAATACTCTATATTTATATCCTAGTTTTGTCTTATAAAACGGAAAAGTATTGCACGTGTAAGAATTTAATGCTACAGTTTCCAAAGCAGTTTTTTGCCAGCGTGTTAAAATTATATTGTTATTATACTTGAAGATTTTTAGTTGTGTTGGAGTTTTGGTCTGCTGAAGCGGATGGTGTACCAAGTGCAATCAATCATTTTTTCCTGTGGCTAATATTGTGAAGAATACATGAAAACTGATTTGATTTTTAACAGTTTATGGGCTTAATGGTAGACATGAGTTGCAATATGTTAAATATTAATGTAATAAATAATGGGCTATGGGTATTTTAGATCACACTAAGTACCCAGTAAACTATAGACTAGACTATTTACTAGACTGTAGACTAGAATAAAGATTATACTTTATTCAAAACTATAGACTATGCTAAAGACTAGACAAGACTATAGATGAGACCATAGCCTACACTATAGACTAGACTGTATACTAGACTATATGCTAGACAATAGAGTAGAATATACCAGACCATAGACTAGAATATATACTAGACTATAGAATAGACTATAGAATAGACTATAGAATAGATTATAGACTAGACTATAGACTAGACTATAGAATCGACTATAGACTAGACTATAGACTAGACTATAGACTAGACTATAGACTAGACTATAGAC
>NW_025807440.1:0-1558 GCF_022045245.1 Lucilia cuprina
TCAGTTCTAGTTCAGTTCTAGTTCAGTTCTAGTTCAGTTCTAGTTCAGTTCTAGTTCAGTTCTAGTTCAGTTCTAGTTTAGTTCTAGTTTAGTTCTAGTTCAGTTCTAATTCAGTTCTAGTTCAGTTCTAGTTCAGTTCTAGTTCAGTTCTAGTTCAGTTCTGGTTCAGTTCTAGTTCAGTTCTAGGTCAGTTCTAGTACAGTTCTAGTTCAGTTCTAGTTCAGTTCTAGTTCAGTTTTAGTTGAAATATTGCTATACGTCTCCAGTAAATAAATACGTGATAGTATTAAATCAAATTTGCGAATGCACTCTTTTAAATACTGTTCAAAATTTTGAAATGAAAAATAAGAAGAAAAATGTTGTTAATAAACTCTTACAAATACATGGCTTATAAGCCTTATCAGCAAAAGCATAACTAAGTTATGGTATGCACGAAGGGATGAATAAAATTTTGGTCCTGAAAATGGAAAAATACAATATGTACCCCCTTATTCATAAACAAATTTTTATTTTATAAACGATTTATAAATCAAATACAGTATGAAAATTTTGTTTTAAAAACCTTTCGTAAAATAAAATGTTCTTTATGAATAAGGGGTAAGCAATAAGCAATATTTTGCCTTAAGTTGTACGATTTAAATATATTGAAAATAAATTTAGAACTATCACTGGCAAGAAAAATATTCATCTGTTAATGCACGAATGAAATGACATAAAAACTACATTTTTATAAAATTAATTTTGCTTTGATATAATTACCACTTTTATACCCTACACCACTTTATTTGGGGGGTGAGGTGTGTGTATATAGGGTTTGTGCTGATGTTTGTAAAGCACAATAATATTGGTTCTATATTCACCTTAAAGTATACCAATCGGGTCAGAATTATTATCAATCTAAGTCGATTTAGCTATGTCCGTCCATCCATGTAAACCTTGTAATCAAACTACAGGTCGCAATTTTGAAGATGATTAAATGAAATTTGATACATGATATTTTATTGCACAAGGGATGAATCCTATTGAAATGGTTAAGATTGGTCCAAGACCTGGCCCCCATACAATTGTACACCCGAATAGGGCTTTTAAGTTCATAATTATGTTCTATACTGGCCTTGATGACCCTCATGAACTTTATAATTATATTGTCTCATTTGACCCTAAAAAAAATCCCCCATCAAAATTTGACTTAAATATCCACAGTTTTATTAAACAATAAATGGTTTAAGTATATCTGAGCCAAGGTACAATTCAGCTTAATTGCTTTATTATGAAAACTAAATCACATTTCATTCGTATACAGATGTAGGGTATTATATGGTCGGCCTCGCCCGACAATAACTTCTTACTTGTTTAAATAAATAATTTATTTTATTTTTATTTGTATAGGAGTAAAACAAATATATATATGTATGTATATGCATACCATTATCTGTGTATTTAAAAGGACTAAAGTGTAGAAAAATCCGTATAAGTATGGCGGTTGATTTGGTTGCAGGTAGATTTATTGTGTGGTCTTTTACTGTTCAATTAATATTATTTTATTCAATTTTTTTTT
>NW_025807441.1:0-1434 GCF_022045245.1 Lucilia cuprina
CTATAGTAAATTTTGCGTTTATCATAATTTACTATAGTAAATTTTGCGTTTATCATAATTTACTATAGTAAATTTTGCGTTTATCATAATTTACTATAGTAAATTTTGTGATTATCTTAATTTACTATAGTAAATTTTGTGATTATCTTAATTTACTATAGTAAGTTTTGTGATTATCTTAATTTACTATAGTAAATTTTGCGTTTATCATAATTAACTATAGTAAATTTTGTGATTATCTTAATTTACTATAGTAAATTTTGCGATTATCTTGATTTACTATAGTAAATTTTGCGATTATCATAATTTACTATAGTAAATTTTGAGTTTATCACTACAGTAAATCAACTTATTTTTACCTTATAGTTTACCTTCCCCTTTTAACTAAGTGCAAATGTTATTCCAACTAAGTATGTATCTGTTACACACTTGTCAACATGTAAGCAGAGTTAACAACTGAATGAGTGAATGTAATTGTATTTGTATGTTTGTATATGAAAAACGGAAAAAGGAAATGTGTTAAAATTACAAAGTAAATAAGATTTAGAAAATTCTACAGTGGTTAAGCATATTTTAACGAACTACAGTATAAAGAACCGTTTTACTTATGAGTAAGACAAAAACTAAAAACAAGGACCTTTTGCAAATAAAATAAAATATACTACAGATAATTGTTGTTATTACTGTTTGTTCATTTCCACAGAATCTTTGCTAATTATGTATGTTTACATTCATATTTCATTACAGAGAGAAAATGTAAAATTGCTAAAAACTTGCTAAAAAAATTTTATCTAACAAAATACAACAGTTTATTCCTAAGGATTGCAAACAAATTTCTGAATTGTTATGTGTTTCTTTTAATACAAAAATTTTATTTTACTTTAAGGTTTGTATTTACCAGCTTGTGTAACTCATTAACATTTTGTTTAGAGATATTTTTATTTTTTGTTTAATGAATTCTGCACATAATTTTAATTGCTGCTACTGATGTGATTTTTAGCCACAAAAAATATATATTCTTTAATAATTTACCATTTTCTCATCTGCCTTTTTGTCCGTCCGTCTGTCTTTTTCTTTATTTATTCTTTACTAAAATATGATTCTACCATTTTAATTAATATGATTTGCTATTATTTTTAAGGATTGTGGTTTTACAAAGTATTATTATACAATACTAAGTACCTGGTTATTTACTTTACCAAATCCCATATTCAGCACAATACTCAAACATACTAATACTAAAATAAAAACAGCTCAATATACATCCTTTTTGGATTTTTTATTTCTGTTTCTTATGATTATTATTAAACTATTCAAAGCATTCTTATGAAAAACAAGTAGGAAAGTATAGTCGGGCATGGCCGACCATATGATACCCTACACCATGAGTATATTTTTACAATTTTTACTTTTATAAAATTTTTATTTTTTGTA
>NW_025807442.1:0-1735 GCF_022045245.1 Lucilia cuprina
TCTATAGTCTAGTCTATAGTCTAGTCTATAGTCTAGTCTATAGTCTAGTCTATAGTCTAGTGTATAGTCTAGTCTATAGTCTAGTCTATAGTCTAGTCTATAGTCTAGACTATAGTGTAGTATATAGTCTATAGTCTAGCCTATTATTAGGTTAACCTATAGTCTTAACTATAGATTGGAATATTGCTTAATCCATAGTCTAGACTATTGCTTAGTCTACAGTCTGGACTATAGTTAAGTCCATAGTCTGGACTATACAATAACATCATGTACCCTAAGACTTAACAGTCCTATATATTTTTTTAATATTTGGTAAAGGGTATCAACTGCTATTATTAACCAATCATCGAGCATCTTAACAACAATAGAAGAATACAACAACAAACTTATTATAAAAAAAACGCTATTACAGTTAAGTATTATGAAACAATAGTCTAACAAAACTTTACTATTACAACTTTTTTTGTTTCGTCTTCAAACCAGCATAAAACCACAAATAATATGGAAACGTTGGGGTACCCTCTATACAAAATGAAGATGAAAATTTAAAGATGATGATTTTTTGTTGTTAACTTAAAGGCCAATAATAATGATGACGACTATAATCATAAAGCCAATATAAAAAAACTATACGGAGAAATCGTGAGTTGGGCGACATCAAAAACAAGAAACTTGGCAATAAACATGAAACAACAACGAAATATTTTAAAACAACAACTATATTAAATTATTGTTCAAATAACAAGCAGCAACTTTAGCAAGTAATAACAACGACACTAATCTTTGCAATAGAAATTAATAATATAGGAATTTTTATTACATTTGAAAAAAAAAACAAATTGATTTCTTAAACTATTTGTTTCGGATTATTTTCTATTTTTATGTTATTACTTCAACAAAACATATTTAACTTCCGTTAATTTGAAAGAAATTGTACAAATTGAAATGTTTAAATGTGTTGTTGCCAGGAATCTGAAATATTTTTGTACATCTAGGGGGGGAAAAGAAGATTTGAGCAATTCTATTCAGGAAATTATTATAGTTATTTCTTGATTAAACATAGTTATGTTGCGAATAAAATGTTATGCATCTAAACTTGACAGTAGCACAGACTAGGGAATATAAACAGGACTATAATAATCTTGAACATAGACTAGTCTATTATAGACTTGACTATAGACTGGGCTCTTATATACATAACTAAAGACAAGGGTATAGACTATATAATAGACCACAAACTAGCCTATAGACCTGATTATGGACTGGACTACAAACTAGACTACATTGGACTTTAGATTGGACTGTAGACTAGAACACAAACTAACCTATAGACCAGACTACGCACTGGACTATAAACTATACTATATATTAGACTATTTACTAAACTATAGAATAGACTAGAGTACAGATTAGACTATAGACTAGACTAAGGACTAAGCTATAGACCAGACTATGGATGAGTCTATAGACTGGACTAAAGACTAGACTTTAGACTACTCCATCGATTTTAATATAGACTTGTTTATACCCTTCATTATAGACTAGACTATAGACTGGACTTTAGACTAGACTATAGCATAGACTATAGACTAGACTATAGGCTACACTATAGACTAGACACTTGTTCAGAATATAGACTAGACTATAGACAAGACTATAGACTAGACTATAGACTAGACTATAGACTAGACTATAGACTAGACTATAGACTAGACTATAGACTAGACTATAGACT
>NW_025807443.1:0-1477 GCF_022045245.1 Lucilia cuprina
GAATCATAAAATCAAACTTAAAGAGTTCTCTAAAAGGGGAATTTTTGATATTGCAGATATATACATTTACAATAATGATATTTATTTTATTCCATTACGATAAGGGTATGCGAAGCACACTGGGTATAGCTAGTGTAGTATAATACCAATGAGAATTTTTATAATTTTAAAATAGCAGTAAATTTACTACCTCTTTTATAAGTTGTCAAAAATTAAATTTTTTAAAGAAAACCAATTGTTAATATTTTTAATTTTATTTTTATTAATTTTTTCTTAAATTCTAAGAAATCTAAGAGTAAATTTCCGCTTTTAAGGCACGTTTGCTTACTTAAGTTGTCTTTTTTATTATTTATTCTTTGTAGCAACTAAAAACCACTACTACTTTTTGTTAGAAAACAAACAACATTTTAACAATGTGGAAAAAAATTTTAACAAAGTTACAATTGTGGCATATGGGCTTGTTAAACAAATGCACACAGTTTTGAACATAAAAAAAAATTAAACAAATAAACAAACACTTGCACTTTTCAGCCAACAACTAAAGAAATATATATTTAACAAAACTCTGGCAAAGCGATTGTGTGTATGTGTGCGGGTAACCAACACACTTACAAGCAATTAAATTTAATTAAACAAAAACAAAAAAGAAAAACTCAAACACACACACTCTTTGGCTTCAAACTGTAAACTAAATAAAGCTTAGACTGTTTCACACTTTGTTGTGTGAGTGTGTGTATGTGTTTGGGGCAGGAAAAACAATAAAATTTGTTGGTAAAAATGTTGTCAAACCCACAAAAGGAAGAAGAAAACAACAAATAAATTTCACACAAAATATTAAAACAAAAAAAAAAAACTGTTACATATAAAAATTATGACTTTTACACTTGGTTAACTGTAAATGTGATATATGAATGTGTTATTTTACACAAACACACACACACACACACACTAAACGCAATTCATTGCTCAAAATCTCCACTCTTGCAGTCTCTTTTATGATGACAAACATTTGAACTCAACCAAAAACCAGGCAGCTTACGGAAATGGGTAATTTACAAAACAACACAAACATATACAGGAAAATCTCATCTAAACATTAACAATCATACGCCACCCTGCCCCTCTTACTATCTCACACACACTCACTCACTAATAAACAGGTTTAGAATTATAAACAAATAACAGAGATCTACGCTCAAAATTATCATAAAGAAACCTTGAACTAAAAAAAGAGAGTGAATATTTTGAATATTTGTTGTTGTTCTTTTGACAAATCAATGCTGGAACGTAAACACACACAACGGCCCCTATTGGAGGAAACAGCTTTTAAAACAATAAAAACATCAAAGCCTTAAGTTAAACCGAACTTGAACAGAACTAGAACAGAACTAGAAAAGAACTAGAACAGAACTAGAACAGAACTAGAACAGAACTAGAACAGAACAAGAACAGAACTAGAACAGAACTAGAACAGAAC
>NW_025807444.1:0-1261 GCF_022045245.1 Lucilia cuprina
ACTAGAACTGAACTAGAACTGAACTAGAACTGAACTAGAACTGAACTAGAACTGAACTAGAACTGAACTAGAACTGAACTAGAACTGAACTAGAACTGACATAGAACTAAACTAGAACTGAACTTAAAGTTTAATAAATGTTCCAAGGTTTTCCTTCGTATTCAAATTTACCCATACATTTAGTTTGTTCCCCTGTCACTTGTTATGTTCATTAGTCAAACAACGGGGTGAAGAGACATTGAAAGTAACTTGGTTTTCATTATCCTCTTTGTTGGCAATATGACAGAATGCAGAAAAATATTGATTGAAAACTCAGTTAATTAAGTTCCATGTTGTATATACTCAAGCAAAGAAATGCAAATTGACCCCTTGACAAAGCTACGAATTGACTTGATAGCAACAAATAGTTCTATAAAAATAAGAACGAGCAGCAAAAACCAAAAATATCTTTTTCGTTACTGCTTCTGCATTGGCATTAAAAATCAATCTTGTCTCTATAAAACATGATAAAGTGAAAAATATTTAAACAAAGATGTTCAAGTAGGGGCCAACAGGAACAACAATGGCTCAAGTGAAGCAAGCACACCACTAGCACAACATCTCAACAATGTGCTTCAATGAGATGTCAAAATAAATTGATGAAAAGAGAAAAAACAACAACATCAATAACTATTTTCGAAAATAAAAAATCGTCATGTGATATAGAGAGTTGTGTAATGGGAAAAATCTTGTATGAGGGAATGTTTTTTATGCATTTTTCGGCTGTCTGAATACTATAATGTAAATGACAGTTTCGATTGCTCGTTTGAAGAGTCAAATGGACAGTATGACAATTTCATTTTGTAAATAAAGATATTTGTCCCTTTATTATTTAAAAAAATGAGAAAACAAAAAAAAAAAAAAAAAACAGTTTTCTTGTAATACTAAGGGCTGTTTTCTCTTAATTAGCATGAATTTGTGAGATTTGCTTAAATTGTGAGATTTAAAGAATAAAAAAATGTCTATGGTGTAGTTTATAGTCCAGTTTACAGGCTACTTTATCGATTAAAGTCTGCAGACTATAGACTTGAGTCTTAAGTCAAGTCTATAGTCTAGTCTAAAGTCAAGTCTATAGTCTAGTCTAAAGTCAAGTCTATAGTCTAGTCTAAAGTCAAGTCTATAGTCTAGTCTAAAGTCAAGTCTATAGTCTAGTCTATAGTCTAGTCTATAGTCTAGTCTATAGTCTAGTCTATAGTCTAGTCTATAGTCTAGTCTATAGTCT
>NW_025807445.1:0-1030 GCF_022045245.1 Lucilia cuprina
CTATAGGCTAGTCTACAGTCTAGTCATAGTCTACTCATAGTCTAGTCATAATGCTATAAAAAACGAAATAATTTCAATACTAGTTAATATATTTTCCCCAATGATCTAAAATATTCATTAAATTAATAAAATTTTTTCGCAATTTAAATTTCCCCAAATGGTCACTTATGATTATTTACATAAAAATATGCATTCAAAGTCCTTTTAAAACGAAATATAATAATTTTTCCCATATACATAAGTACATTTCCATTTCACTACAAATTTAACGAGTATTTGATTGAAATATTTTTATCAAAAGTACATCATCATATCTTTTTTAAATTAATATTATTTGTTCTTTAATATTTTTTATGACAAAAATGTTTTTTACACTCAATCATATTTTAATTGAATTAGTTAAAAAATTTTATGCAAAAATATTTTTGCCAGCAATCATATTAATTTTCTTCTTTTTGTAATTTGCCACCAAAAAATAACTCAAACACATTTTCATTTGAATTAAATTTAAATAATGTGTAGAACGTATGAAAAAAGGAAATCCAAATATGATTTATATTGGAAATTTATTTAAGTAAAAATACAAAACATATGCAGCATTGCAGGACATGCGAACGACATATTAAATTATACAAAATATGCATTGAATCATCTGCGGAAATGCATACATACAAAATGTAAATATTTGTTTTTATAAGTTTTCCTGTGTATGTGAGTCATATGGACAAAACTATCGTTTAAAATACCGCCAACATTTAGATACTTTAACTACTTCATATCAAACACAACTACAAAACCAACAGACCAAACATGATGTAGAAGAAAAAATGGACACACTTTAATATCAATAGCAAGGAATGACTCACTTATGGCTCAGTAACAATAAAATTTTAATAAATTTAGTATTCTAGCTCAGTTCTATTTCAGTTCTAGTTCATTTCTAGTTCAGATCTAGTTCAGTTCTAGTTCAGTTCTAGTTCAGTTCTAGTTCAGTTCTAGTTCAGTTCTAGTTCAGTTCTAGTTCAGTTCT
>NW_025807446.1:0-2670 GCF_022045245.1 Lucilia cuprina
AAACTAACTGCTATTTAAAAATATATAATTTTCCTCAATTTACCGAGGAACGGCCCATGTTTGACCTACATAAAGCTTCATTTAGAAAATTTTGTTTTCGTGCAATGACAATCTGAATATGAAAATAAAACATGAAAATGACACCCAATTAATATGTCTACAGCGAACAATGATATATTTAGTATTATTAAATTTTATAAATGTAGGACGTTAACTGAGCTTTTCGAATGGCACTTCCATACAGTTCTTATTTACGGAAATCTTGTAAAGCCCGGAGTTTTGTTGCAGTTCACCTTAGCTAAATCCCCCTTGACACTACGTCTATGGGGATTAAAAAATTTTTACATTTATTGGGTTCGGTGGGGTATGTTTAATGAATGAATGATATGAATAAGGAAAAAAAAAGAAAGGAAAGTTGCCAGATGGATCAATGTGAGAATAACAAGACACTATAGGAGAATAATAGTGAATAGTTTTATGAATAAAAACGTTAAGAATCGTGAGTTTTAAAATATACAATGTTGAGATTCATGTTACACTATATTTAGAAACTTAGAAAAAACCTCAACACGATTTATTAATCAATAACAGAATATTTTTTTGTGTAAGGTGGAGGAAGAAGCTAAGGTACTGAAATCATATGAAGGAAAATATCGCAAAATAAAACCCCTGAAGGCATATTTGAAAACTGGTCTCCCTATTAGGCAAGGCAATTACATTAAAAGGATTGGGGGACCAGATACGTTGTCCGGAGGAACGTGATATTTGGGTTCTGTTTAGGAATTGATTTAAAATTAAGAAAGAAAGATAATAATTAAATATAAAGTTGTAAGTTCAGTTTAAAGGAATATTAATATGTGTGGTTAAAGTAATAATTACTATCAGTGGTTAAAGGTAAGTGGTGTGGTATATTTGAGATAATATAACATTTAGAGTCCTCAAATTTTGGCAGAGCCACTATAGTGTCAATATGATTATTTAATACAAAAATCCGTTTATCTGGGAAATTAATAGAACTTAATTAAAGTTTAAAAATTAAACTAGCGATAAGAGTTGAAAATTTAAAGAGCGCTAAATAGAACTCGCTCGCGATTGATGTTTATATTATATAAATTAAAAATAAATATAAAGACATTAAAATTTGTGAGGAAAATATATTCTAAATTGAATAATATTTGTTTCAAACGAAAAATTCTATTCCGGCAGCTTAATTTGCAAAATTTATGTGAGTGCCTGATGTTAAGTAAAACTTAATTCTTTTGTGAAAAATAAACATAAAAAAGTACATATTCAAGAAAATATTATATTACGAATGAATGAATATTTGTTGCGAATGGATAATTCTACTCCAGCGGAGTAATTTTCAATATTTGGCCATAATGTAGCTGCCGCCGGACGGGTAAATACCTCATATGGGTTTTGTTATAGAAAACGTTCCGGAACAGAATTTTTTAGGTAATCTCTTTATCTACATAGTGTATATATAAAACAATATTGTTTAATTTGAACCCATTTAATATATTTCAAAATTAAGCCATAACGTAGAAGTCAGCTGCCGCCAGCCGGGAAAATACTTCATATGGGCTTCTTAATATTAAGTGTTCCGAAAGGGATTTTGTTTAGTTAATCACGTTATCTACACAATATTGTGTAATATGTTAAAATTTAATATTTGTACACATACCAATTATGCCATCATTTAAATAAAATGATATTTTTTTACGAGATGCTTGGTATTTTCAGATTTTTTACAAAAATAATTTAAAATATTACTGAAGTTTTTCTCTGTTTAACGGACATTTTTAAATATAAAAATGTAAACAATAACAAACTTTGACAGATGGAAAACCAGGCGAATTAAGAAAAAAATATCAGTTGATTGAATAACACCATCTTATATGCATTCGCCTTGATAAACATTTTACAAAACTTTTTCATTAAATGAATTCGCCGTACTTATGGTTTTCATCTACGTAAACCAAATGCAAAAACAAAATACATGTTGCAGAACTGCCACCACCTTATCTGAATTCGCCTTGTATATGTATGTATTTTTTGTCCTTTTGGATTTCTAGAAATGAGGTTGTACGCGAAGAGTTTTCAGTGTAATTGTAAATGAGGTTATACCAATAATTTTTATAAAAACATCATTCATTTTTGTATATGTATGTACATACATATGTATTTTATTATCTCTTCTTCATGGTGTGTAAATCTATTTTTTCATAACCTTTAAATTAATTTTTGCACCAAATAAAGCCACATCTAGCAAATGTCCCATTTCAGGATCATATAAGTTCTTCGTTTTACAATATTCCAAAATATTTGTGTAGAAGGGAACTCTTTTAAATTTTTGTTTTGTTGTCTTATCCGCCTTGTAATTAGCAATTTCATTTTTGCCCATCTCCATCAATGTATGTATGTATATACAGTGTCTCTCATAAGTATTCGAATTTAAGTATAATGTGAAAAGAAACCAAATTTAATATACATATTTTGTATGCAAAATTAATAAATTAATTTGTTAAATTGTCTAGACAGTCCTTAGCTTTGAAATAATTCGAATACTTTTGTGAAGTAATTTTATGGACTTTTTTTTAAATAAAGCTAAATTAATTTAAGTAAATTTGAATTTTGTAAATTTTAAAAAGCGTTATAAAATTTACAAAA
>NW_025807447.1:0-1473 GCF_022045245.1 Lucilia cuprina
AGAACTGAACTAGAACTGAACTAGAACTGAACTAGAACTGAACTAGAACTAAACTAGTACTGAACTAGAACTAAACTAGAATTGAACTAGAACTGAACTCAACTAGAAATGAACTTAAACAGAACAAGAGCACAACTAGAACAGAAATAGAAAAGAATAAGAACTGAACTAGAACTGATCTAAAGCTGAACCAGAACTGAACTAGAATTGAACTATAACAGAACTTGAACAGAACTAGAACAGAACTAGAACAGAACTAGAACAGAACTAGAACAGAACTAGAACAGAACTAGAACAGAACTAGAACAGAACTAGAACAGAACTAGAACAGAACTAGAACAGAACTAGAACAGAACTAGAACAGAACTAGAACAGAACTGAACTAGAACAGAACTGAACTAGAACAGAACTAGAACAGAACTAGAACAGAACTAGAACAGAACTAGAACAGAACTAGAACAGAACTAGAACAGAACTAGAGCTGAACTAGAACAGAACTAGAGCTGAACTAGAACAGAATTAGAGCTGAACTAGGACAGAACTAGAACTAAAACAGAACTAGAACAAAACAACAACATAACTGTGATACTGACTTCAGTCGTTGTTAATGACACTAACTTTAGACCTACGTTTCTTTATATTAAAGACAATGACATCGACCTCTTCATACTGAAGACTCCGACATGATTTACTTTTTACTTAAAAAAACACTGATATCAGTCTGCATATATTAAATATACTGCCAACAGTTTATGTATATTCTTTAAAATTTTTGTCATAAAATTATAAAATCTTTCAAAAAAACATAACTCATAATGAAAAATTTGTCACTTAAACACTAAAGTTTTCTCTTGTAAACTTCCGGTGACAAAGTGATAAAATTCTTAAAAAACAGGACAAAAAAAAAAAAAAAACAAATTTTCGTAATGGTCATTATTATTAATAGAAAAACTTTGTGTTAGAAGATTTAATAGACGCTTGTCTTAATTTTTTAACGAGACCTTAGTTAAGAATCCCCCAAAACGATGGCAAGTGAACTGTCATAAAATATAAACATTATGGTGGTTACTTTTTAAAAAAAAATTATAATTTTATTTACAGGTTAAAACGAAGTGTTGTTGTGGTTAGACTAAAAAAGATAAAATTAAAAAAAGAAGAAACTGTTGTCTCCATTTAACACCATTTTTATGATTTTTAGGATCCGAAAAAAAAACTTGATTGTACAGAAGTTGTTGTGGAAAAAAATTTTGGGGTATTTAAAAACTTTATTTACAACTGTCATTAAATGACAAAACTAATGTTTTTTTTCGTCTTCATTTTGACATTTCCACCAAAACTTTTATCTTTATTTAATGGTCATTATAATTTGGAGCCATGTGCGTAAAATGTTTGGGGGTAGGAAAGATGGTGTAAGAGTAGTAGTAGCCTTGGTTTTGCTGTATGTTAATTACGTCATTACGTGCAACACGCACA
>NW_025807448.1:0-1134 GCF_022045245.1 Lucilia cuprina
ACCAAAACAAAGTGCAACTGTAATGCTTTAAAATGATGCATAAACGATTGTCCTGGCATGAAAACTGTCAAAGTTATTTGCAACAATATCGGAATCTCAAATCACAGCTTTTTTAAACAATTCTACCGATCCTTCAAATTGACCATTTTTTAGACGAACACATTATGCAATAAATTATATACCAAATTAAAGTGCAATCATAATGCTTTAAAATGGTGCATAAACGACTCTCCGAGCACGAAAACTGCCAAAGTTAATTGCAACCATATCGGAACCTCAGATTACTGCGTTTATTAAACATAGAACAATAATTCTACCGATCCTTCAAATTGACCATTTTTTAGACGAACACATTATGCCACAAATGATATACCAAATTAAAGTGCAATCATAATGCTTTAAAATGATGCATAAATAACTGTCATAGCATGAAAACTGTCAAAGTTATTCACAACCATATCGGAACCTCAAATTACCGCCTTTTTAAACCTGGGAAAATAATTCTACCGATCTATCCAATTGACCATTTCATTTTCTAAAAATATATTATGCAATAAATTATATACCAAAACAAACGGCAATTTTAATGCTTTAAAATGGTGCATAAATGACTGTCCTAGCACTAAAACTGCCAAAGTTAGTTGCAACCATATGGGAACCTCAGATTACTGCGTTTATTGAACATAGAACAATAATTCTACCGATCTAACAAATTGACCAATTTCTAAAAATACACATTATGCTACAAATGATATACCATATTAAAGTGCAAATATAATGCTTTAAAATGATGCCTAAATGACTGTCATAGCGTGAAAACTGCCAATGTTATTTGCAGCCATATCGGAACCTTAAAATACCGCGTTTTTAAAGCTGTGAAAATAATTATAACGATCTATCCAATTAGCCATTTTCTAAAAATATATTATGCAACATATTATATACCAAAACAAATGGCAACTATAATGCAATAAAAAGATAAATAAACGACTGCTATAACATGAAAACTATAAATGATATTTGCAGCCATATTGGAGCCTTAAATTACCGCATTTCTAAACCTGTACCAATAAATATACCGATCTATCCAATTTTTGTAAAAATTCATTATGCCACAAATTGTACACCAAAACA
>NW_025807449.1:0-1139 GCF_022045245.1 Lucilia cuprina
CTTTGGCAGTTTTTGTGATAGGGCAGTCGATTATGCACCATTTTAAAGCATTAAAATTGCCATTTGTTTTAGTATATAATGTATTGCATAATGTATTTTTAGAAAATGGCTAATTGGATAGATCGGTATAATTATTTTCCCAGGTTTAAAAAGGCGGTAATTTGAAGTTCCGATATGTTTGTGAATAACTTTGACAGTTTTCATGCTATGACAGTCATTTATGCATCATTTTAAAGCATTATGATTGCACTTTAATATGGTATATCATTTGTGGCATAATGTGTTTTTACAAAATGGTCAATTTGAAGGATCGGTAGAATTGTTGTTCTATGTTTAAAAACACTGTGATTTGAGGTTCCGATATGGCTGCAAATAACTTTGACAGTTATCATGCCAGGACAATCGTTTATGCATCATTTTAAAGCATTACAGTTGCACTTTGTTTTGGTGTATAATTTGTGGCATAATGAATTTTTAAAAAAATTGGATAGATCGGTATTGGTACAGGTTTAGAAATGCGGTAATTTAAGGCTCCGATATGGTTGCAAATATCTTTTATAGTTTTCATGTTATAGCAGTCGTTTATATATCTTTTTATTGCATTATAGTTGCCATTTGTTTTGGTATATAATTTTTTGCATAATATATTTTTAGAAAATGGCTAATTGGATAGATCGGTAGAATTATTTTCACAGCTTTAAAAACGCGGTATTTTAAGGTTCCGATATGGTTGTGAATAACTTTGACAGTTTTCATGCTATGACAGTCATTTATGCATCATTTTAAAGCATTATGATTGCACTTTAATTTGGTATATCATTTGTAGCATAATGTGTTCGTCTAAAAAATGGTCAATTTGAAGGATCGGTAGAATTGTTGTTCTATGTTTTAAAACGCTGTGATTTGAGGTTCCGATATGGTTGCAAATAACTTTGACAGTTATCATGCCAGGACAATCGTTTATGCATCATTTTAAAGCATTACAGTTGCACTTTGTTTTGGTGTACAATTTGTGGCATAATGAATTTTTGCAAAAATTGGATAGATCGGTATAATTATTGGTACAGGTTTGGAAATGCGGTAATTTAAGGCTCCGATATGGTTGCAAATATCATTTATAGTTTTCATGTTATAGCAGT
>NW_025807450.1:0-3624 GCF_022045245.1 Lucilia cuprina
GATCACGAGTCCTAATTGATTTTTGAGTTTGGAGCCGAATTTTGGACATCTGACAAAGGTTGTTGTATTGGACGTTTTAGCTAGTCCAATTCCCTACATTTTGGTGTATAATATGTTTTGCTCTTAAGTTTTCCGTAGAACAAAGTTTTTAAAAAAGTGTTCTTTAATATTTCACTCTAATTTTTTTGAGTTTGGTGCCGAATTTTGGCATTCTAACAAAAGTTGTTGTATTGGACGTTGTAGCTAGTCGCATTCCCTACATTTTCATGTATAATATATTTTGCTCTAAAGTTTTTCGTAGAACAAAGTTTTTAAAAAAGTGTTCTTTAATATTTCACTCAAAATTGATTTTTGAGTTTAGGGCTGAATTTTAGCATTCTAACAGAAGTTGTTGTATTGGACGTTGTATGTATTCTAATTGCATACATTTTGGTGTATAACATGTTTTGCTCTAAAGTTTTTCATAAAACAAAGTTTTTAAAAAAGTGTTTTTCAATATTTCACACAAAAAATTGTTTTTTCATATTGGGGTCGAATTTTGGCCTTCTGACAAAGGTGTTGTATTGGACGTTGTAGCTAGTCCAATTCCCTACATTTTGGTGTATAATATATTTTGCTCTAAAGTTTTTCGTAGAACAAAGTTTTTAAAAAAGTGTTCTTTAATATTTCACTCAAAATTGACTTTTGAGTTTGGGGCCGAATTTTGGCATTCTAACAAAAGTTGTTAAATTGGACGTTGTAGCTAGTCCAATTCCCTACATTTTCATGTATAATATATTTTGCTCTAAAGTTTTCCATAAAACAAAATTTTAAAAAAAAGTGTGTTTCACTCAAAATTGATTTTTGAGTTTGGGGCCGAATTTTGGACTTCTGACAAAGGTTGTTGTATTGGACGTTTTAGCTAGTCCAATTCCCTACATTTTAATGTATAACATGTTTTGCTCTAAAGTTTTTCGTAGAACAAAGTTTTTTTTCACTCAAAATTGATTTTTGAGTTTCTGGCCGTATTTTGGACTTCTGGCAAAGGTTGTTGTAATGGACGTTGTAGATAGTCCAATTTCTTACATTTCGGTGTATAATACGTTTTGTTCTAAAGTTGTTCATAAAACAAAGTTTTTAAAAAAGTGTTTTTTTAATATTTCACTCAAAATTGATTTTTTAGTTTGGGCCGAATTTTGGCATTCTAACAAAAGTTGTTGTATTGGACGTTGTAGCTAGTCTAATTATATACATTTTGGTGTATAATATGTTTTGCTCTAAAGTTTTTCATAAAACAAAGTTTTTAAAAAAGTATTTTTCAATATTTCACTCAAAATTGTTTTTTCGTATTTGGGTCGAATTTTGGCCTTCTGACAAAGGTGTTGTATTAGACGTTGTAGCAAGTATAATTCCATACATTTTGGTGTATAATATGTTTTGCGCTAAAGTTTTTCATAAAACAAAGTTTTTAAAAAAGTTTTCTTTAATATTCCACACAAAATTGTTTTTTTGAATTTTGGGCCGAATTTTGGACTTCTGACAAAGGTTGTTGTAATGGACATTGTAGCTAGTCCAATTACCTACATTTTAATGTATAATTTGATTAGCTCAAAAGTTTTTCCTAGAACAAAGTTTTTAAAAAAGTGTTCTTTAATATTTCACTCAAAATTGATTTTTGAGTTTGGGGCCGAATTTTGGACTTCTGACAAAGGTTGTTGTGTTGGGCGTTGTAGCTAGTCTAATTTTCTAGATTATGGTTTATAATATGTTTTGCGCTAAAGTTTTTCGTAGACAAAGGTTGTTGTATTGGACGTTGTAGCTAGTACAGTTCTATACATTTTGGTGTATAATATAGTTTACTCTAAAGTTTTTCATAAAACAAAGTTTTTAAAAAAGTGTTCTTTAATATTTCACTCAAAATTGTTTTTTATATTGAGTTGAATTTTGGCCTTCTGACAAAGGCGTTGTATTGGACGTTGTAGCTAGTCTTATTCCACACATTTTGTTGTATTATATTTTGCTCTAAAGTTTTTTAATATTTCGCACAAGATTGTTTTTTGAATTTGGAACTGTATTTTGGACTTCTGGCAAAAGTTGTTGTAATGGACATTGTAGCTAGTCCAATTACCTACATTTTGGTGTATAATATGTTTTGCGCTTAAGTTTTTCGTAAAACAAAGTTTTTTAAAAAATGTGTTTTAATATTTCACTCAAAATTGTTTTTTGAATTTGGAGCCAAATTTTGGACTTCTGGCAAAGGTTGTTAATGGACATTGTAGCTAGTTCAGTTTTAATATTTCACTCAAAATTGATTTTTCGAATTTGGAGCCGAATTTTGGACCTCTGGCAAAGGTTGTTGTATTTTGCGTTGTAGGTAGTCCCAATCCCTACATTTTGGTATATAATATATATTGCTCTAAAGTTTTTCGTAGAACAAAGTTTTTAAAAAAGTGTTCTATAATATTTCACTCAAAATTGATTTTTGAGTTTGGGGCCGAATTTTGGAATTCTAACAAAAGTTGTCGTATTGGACGTTGTAGCTAGTCCAATTCCCTACATTTTGTTGTATAATGTGTTTTGCGCTAAAGTTTTTCGTTGAACAAAGTTTTATTTCACTCAAAATTGATTTTTGAGTTTCTGGCCGTATTTTGGACTTCTGGCAAAGGTTGTTGTAATGGACGTTGTAGATAGTCCAATTTCTTACATTTCGGTGTATAATACGTTTTGTTCTAAAGTTGTTCATAAAACAAAGTTTTTAAAAAAGTGTTTTTTTAATATTTCACTCAAAATTGATTTTTTAGTTTGGGCCGAATTTTGGCATTCTAACAAAAGTTGTTGTATTGGACGTTGTAGCTAGTCTAATTATATACATCTTGGTGTATAACATGTTTTGCTCTAAAGTTTTTCGTAGAACAAAGTTTTTAAAAAGAGTGTTCTTTAATATTTCACTCAAAATTGATTTTTGAGTTTGGGGCCGAATTGTGGACTACTGACAAAGGTTGTTGTATTGGGCGTTATAGCTAGTCTAATTTTCTACATTTTGGTGTATAATATGTTTTGCGCTAAAGTTTTTCGTAGAACAAAGTTTTTAAAAAAATGTGTTTTAATATTTCACTCAAAATTGTTTTTCGAATTTGGAGTCGAATCTTGGACTTCTGCAAAGGTTGTTGTATTTTGTTTTATAGGTAGTCCAATTACCTACATTTTGGTGTATAATATGTATTGCTCTAAAGTTTTTCGTAGAACAAAGTTTTTAAAAAAGTGTTCTTTAATATTTCACTCAAAATTGATTTTTGAGTTTGGGGACGAATTTTGGCATTCTAACAAAAGTTGTCGTATTGGATGTTGTAGCTAGTTCAATTACCTACATTTTGGTGTATAATATGTTTAGCTCTAAAGTTTTTCGTAGAACAAAGTTTTTAAAAAAAATGTGTTTTAATATATCAATCAAAATTGTTTTTCGAATTTGGAGCCGAATTTTGGACATCTGGCAAAGGTTGTTATACTTTACTTTGTAGGTAGTCCCATTCCATAAATTTTGGTGTATAATATATAATGCTCTAAAGTTTTTCGTAGAACAAAGTTTTTAAAAAAGTGTTCTTTAATATTTCACTCAAAATTGATTTTTGAGTTTGGGGCCGAATT
>NW_025807451.1:0-1898 GCF_022045245.1 Lucilia cuprina
ACTAGACTATAGACTAGATTATAGATTAGATTATAGACTAGATTATAGACTAGACTATAGACTAGACTATAGACTAGACTATAGACTAGACTATAGACTAGACTATAGACTATACTATAGACTAGACTATAGACTAGACACTATTAGACTAGACTTTAGACTACACGATAGACTAGACCATAGACTAAACTATAGTCTATACTATAGAAAAGACTATAGGCTAGAATTTAGACTACACGATAGACTAGACCATAGACTAAACTATAGTCTATACTATAGAATAGACTATATACAAGACTTTATACTATAGAATATGCTATAGACTGGACTATATACTGATATATAAACTAGACTATAGACTAGACTATAGGCTAGATTATTGACGAGACTGTTGGCTAGATTATAGACTAGACCTTAGAATAGACTAGTCTAAAGACAATATTCAACTCTAGTTTAGACTATAGACTGAACTATTGACTATTGCATGTAGATTACTAGAGACTAAACTAGACTTTAGACTAGATCATAAACTAGACTTTAGACCAGACTATTAGACTAGATATAGACTCCTAATTGTTACTACCCTAATATGTAATGTATTTACTTTACTTTAACTAATAATAATATATATATATACTAAAATGATTTATTTATGTGCCTGCTTACAAATGTACGCAAACAGATATATGTATCTACGTGCGTACATATATGCACACACAATGTGTATATGTATTTTATATAAACGTTTTCATAATAACATCAGCTGCGTGTTCAACTTTTGTGTATTTTACTTATTTGTTAATACCTGATTATTTGTGCAAGAAGTTGAAAAGTAAGTTATGTGTGAAGTACAACCTACAACTCTAAAATCGCTTACATAAGCCTCTTATTCTATGCTAACACTTAAGTATGTAATAATTTTGTTAAAATTTTTGGGTTCAAATAAATATACTCCTTTTAAAAGTAACATACAACATTTGACTATGTAAATTTATTGAACTTATAAATCAGTTGTTAAACCTTAGAAAGCTTAATAAAATAATTTCTTTGACAGGATATTAATAGTATGCGTGATATATACAATTTACGTTGTTTCAAAGTTGTTTAAATATTCAGTTTATTGTCTAGAATAAACACTAAATAGCTGTTCTATAAATAGAGTACTGTTTTTTTCAGTCTAGCCTTTAGAAAATTTAAATAAATTTATAATTTAATTTTAATTAAAAATTAATTTTAACTCACCTTAATTGTAGGTCTAAAAAAACTTTTAGTAATTTTCACATGTGAACATCAAAGCGTATGATTGTTATTTTTGAAATGAACTTTGATAATATCACTTATACGCCTATTATATTCTTTTAATAAATGAGTGTAATAAATTTTGTAAAACACTTAGTTAATTAAAATGTAAAATTATTAATCTAAAAATAGACCTTAGGCTATAATAAAAATAAATGCAAATTGTTGTTTTTTGTAGTTTAGGGATAAAAAAAAGCTCTCTATGTGTATGTTACCATGAAGACAGTCCTTTGACAAAATAAACTAATTAAAGATTATAGACTAGAATATGTGCAAGATTATTGCTTGTAATATATAACATTGTAAATAGTGTAGTCCTAAGTATATTTAAGTCTACGATTTAATCTTATACTATTCTATAGTCCACTAGGTAGTCTATAGACTACCTTATAGTCTAAAGTTTGGTCCATAATCAAAACTGTAGTTCAGTCTATATCATAATCCATAGTTAAATCTATAGTCTAGTCTATAGTGTAATCTATAGACTAGTAAATAGTCTAGTATATAGTCTAGTCTATAGTCTAGTCTATAGTCTAGTCTATAGTCTAGTCTATAGTCTAGTCTATAGTCTAGTCTATAGTCTAGTCTATAGTCTAGTC
>NW_025807452.1:0-1582 GCF_022045245.1 Lucilia cuprina
AACTGAACTAGAACTGAACTAGAACTGAACTAGAACTGAACTAGAACTGAACTAGAACGGAACTAGAACGGAACTAGAACGGAACTAGAACTGAACTAGAACTGAACTTGAACTGAACTGGAAGTGAACTAGAACTTGGGTCATAACATGACTCTTTACAATTCTACTGGGTTAGCAAACACACCAATAGAACGAGCGATATATCCGAAAATAAAACATAAACTGATTGTTTTCTGTGATTGCTGTTGAACGATAATTGAACCAAGTTTTGAAAAATACAAAAAAAAGAAAAAAATAAACACAAAACAATTCTTGTTATTGTCGTTACTGTTAAAGGCTCTATTTAGTGGGAGGTAAAATACAAAAACAGAAATAACAAACTTTAAATGAAAGCGAAAATAATTCATTTTTGTTGTTGTTATTGTTCTTGTTATTTTGCGAATTTGTATTTCGGAGAAATTGCAATCGACAATTTACTGCTTTTATACATATTTTTTGCTTTCTTTGTAATGCATCCAAATAAAAATGCTTTATGGACGATGTTGTTGGTTGCAGCTCTCAGACTTATTCTCCTCGTTGCTGCGTTCGTGTTCAAGCGAAAAAAATCGAAAATTCGAAAAAAAAAATCGTACAAATTATGGTGAATAAAGAGTACTCAGAGAGGCAGAGTGTACAATGTTTGTAATTGTGAACTAGTGGGTGGTAGGGTTGTTGAAGAGGTATATCTGTTGTATATATATGTTTTGTTTCAATCTCATACATTTATGTTTGTGTTTAAGCATTTGTAGGGAATACATACATACACACATATGTATGAAATTTAAATTAGTTGTATGTGCTAGTAAACTAAATACAAGCAAACAGGCTTACACAACAATTGAAATTTCTACTTGCACAATTACAGGGGATTTTACCTAATAATCTACAAGAGCGTAAAAGTAGGCTTTAGATTTTCTATTAATGGCAATTTACAACAAACAGTAAAATACCCTGTTTTTATGCTGCTTGCTTTACACTACTGCATATTACAACTGCTGCTGGTATTTGGTAAATGTAAGTTTTAATGATAATGGCGGTGATTTGTTGTGTTGATTAATAGTTTGACCAAACCAAATATACCACACACAACTAAAATTACAACAAAAAATATACCAAAAACAAAAAAATCTATAGAACTTAACAACCTCGAACTGTAATGTAATAACAACCATTTTTTTTGTTTGGAACTCAAATTGATGGTATTTGTTAGTTTCATTTTGCTCTCTAGTTGAGCTTGTGTGTTTGTCTCCTAACAATTTTACCATAAATTTTGTGCAATTACAACATTCTGTAGGGAATTAATTTAAGAATTTAATTAAGCCCAACTAATTTCATTAGAATTTTTGTGAAAGTGTAGAATAAAAATTATGACATTGAATTAAATGCAAATAGTATATGGGTCACAATAGAGTAAATAACAATAAATACTATAGAATGGACTATAGTCTAGTCTATAGTCTAGTCTATAGTCTAGTCTATAGTCTAGTCTATAGTCTAGTCTATAGTCTAGTCTATAGTCTAGTCTATAGTCTAGTCTATAGTC
>NW_025807453.1:0-2209 GCF_022045245.1 Lucilia cuprina
GTCTAGTCTATAGTCTAGTCTATAGTCTAGTCTATAGTCTAGTCTATAGTCTAGTCTATAGTCTAGTCTGTATTCTAGTCTATAGTCTAGTCTATAGTCTAGTCTATAATCTAGTCTATAGTCTAGTCTATAGTACAGTCTATAGACTAATCTATAGTCTAGTCTATTGTCTAGTCTAGTTTATAGTCAAGTCTATAGACTACTCTATAGTCTAATCTATAGTTTATAGTCTAGTTTACAGCCTAGTCTATAGTTCACTTTATTGTCTATACTTGGTCTATAGTTTCGTCTAGCCTATAGTCTACTCTATATTCTAGTTGTTAGTCTAGTCGATAGTCTAAACTCTAGTTTATAGTCTAATCTATAGTCTGGTTTATAGTCTAGCATTTAGGCTATTCAATAGTCTATACTAAGGTTTACCCTAAGCGGTCATTATCCCGCTTCTTTTCACTGACGCATCATCATCACCATTATCCCCCATTAAAGTGATTATAATTATAATGAAAAATTTTTGTTAAACAAATTAGTAAACGAAATTGTAGAAAAACTACTAAACTAAATGACTGAACACAACAATAAAATAATGATAAGAAATTATAAAAGTTTTGTTGTTTTTATTTATTGCCACACACACACATACATATATACGTAAAAGTATGAGTAGGCAAAAAGGATACTTCTTTTGTTTTATGAGGGAAAACAGAGGCAATCCAAACTTAGCTCAAGCGTTGAAGACAATAAATCAAAGTGTTAATAAATTATACACATGATAGTCAAACATACAAGCAGGAGTAGATTTTATTTCTAGCAGTCTGAACTAAACTAAAACTATACATTTGACATATGATTACGCTCATTTGTCTGGCAGGAGCATTGTAATCATGATTGCTTTTCGTGTGTATGTTTCTGTGTAGTTGGTGGCATTTTGACATCTTTCAAATATTTTTTAACATCCTCTCGCTAAAATGATGATGCTTAGTTCCTTTTTTAGAAATTCAACACGAAGTTTTCATAAAGTTTTTTTCTGGTTTGTCGTAAAAATTTCGAAAATGTTATCATTAGTAGCAAGCAGTTTAGTTCATGTTACAACATGTTTTGACTTTATTTCATAAAGTTACAACTGTTTTCTTGGTTTGGAATTTTAATGTTGTAATTTTAATTTACTACCAAAAAAACACATGACATTAACTAATTTATGCAAAAGTCGAGTATTTATGAGTGCGAAAATTATACACTGGAAAAAAATTGCAAAATTTTGAGGCAAATTTTACTTTTTTGACAAACAACTCTTCTATAAAATGTTATTATAAAAAGTTATCCTTTCAATTTAATTAAGAAAACTTTAATTTCTCTAAGTGTATTTAAAAGCAAATGTCATAATATGATATTAAGTTCGCATACATTATTAAAGTAGTATCATATCAATGAAAATGCTGGTATGAAGTTTTTCATGAATCCAAATACAACATTATGTTAAAGAACTAGCTGGTGTAGCAGTAAAAATAACAGCAGAAATATTAAAGTTTGAGTTCATTATTAAGGCTGATGCTGCTTCACAGGCAAAGTAGCAGGATATGATGTTTTCATATGCATCATTGTCTACCAATAAAGACCTTTAACATTTTAGCGATATTTCAAAAATCAAACTAAATTACTGGAAACACGCATGCTGGGCGTACACACATATGAAAGTTTTAGAAACTCAATGTAAGTTTTTTAATGAACACACACACATACACATTATGTAGAATATTGTATATCAATGTGAGAACTTTTAGAGTAAGGACTGAAATTAATATAATTGTAAAGAGGAACATAGTCTAGTCTAAAGTACTGTCTATAGTCTACTTTACAGTCTAACCTATAGACTAATCTATAAAATAATCAATAGCCTAGTCTATAGTAAACTCTATAGTCTAGCCTATATTATAGTCTTTTATATAGTCTATAGTATAGTTTATCTAGTCTATTGTCTAGTCTATAGTCTAGCCTATAGTCTAGTCTAGAGTCTAGTCTAGAGTCTAGTCTAGAGTCTAGTCTAGAGTCTAGTCTAGAGTCTAGTCTAGAGTCTAGTCTAGAGTCTAGTCTATAGTCTAGTCTTGTCTATAGTCTTGTCTATAGTCTAGTCTATAGTCTATTCTATAGTCTAGTCTAGAGTCTAGTGTATAGTCTAGTCTAAAGTCTAGACTATAGTCTAGTCTATAGTCTA
>NW_025807454.1:0-1171 GCF_022045245.1 Lucilia cuprina
CCTCGTACGCAAAACCATTCATGTTTAAATTTTTATAACTTTAATAGAAAAATTCATTTAAATTAATTCAATTTGCAATCTTCTTGAAATGAAATATATGGCAAGCATTTTAATTTGTATTTAAATGTTTAACAAAATTTGAGCTTCTTTGCAAAACAATTAGAAATTTAGTTTCCATTCGAAAGCGGCTGCTGTTAGGGTAATCCAGTAGAAATTGAAATCCAATATATCAGCACGTCCACTTTACTTTAACAACCCATTTTTATTCTTAATAGTTTAGGAGAGAAAAAATTCCTTATAAATTTAAATCCTTGTTTGTCTAAACACCCTTATTATTCTTTCTAGGTCACTGCCATAATCCGCTTTATTAAATGAATTTATTGAAAGACACAAACTGCGCTTGTTAAATATTAATAAACTGCCACAAATGACAATTTAATTTGTTTCTCTTCAAATCCATAAATAAGTCGTTGTTTTCCTACAACTACAAACACCCTTGGGCTGCTTGCTGTTTGTATGCATGCCTGTCTGTGTATATTTATCCTTGTATCAGTTATCAGGAGGGAAAAAAGAAAACTTTAATATTCCTTTCGATACAACTAAATCCTTGACGTATTAAACACAGAGACAAGCTTCACACACAAAAAAGGTTAACATAGTGGAAGAACAAAATTAAGTGGGTATAACTTTTGTTCACCTTTTTACGTTGTTGCAGTTCTAAAAAGTTTTTGTTTAAGAATTTCCATAACATTTTAAAATAAAGATACAGAAGGAAATAAACACCGAATGACACTGAACATAAAACAAAAGAATACAAAAGTTCTCAAGTTTTTGTTTTAGATATATGCAAGTGTGTTTGCCTGTTCATATGTGTTTGAATCTTTTTCACCCTTGGCAGATTTTTTGTCCTTTAAGAAGTTTGTTTTAAAGAATTTAAAGGTCCGACCTTTATTTTTCAATGTTGTGGTTATATGTAATTTAATATTTACAAATACATACATTTATCTTTACAACTTTTAATATGACAGCAGTACATAGATCACGTTAAACAAAAACACACTTGTCTCACTAAAACCTAATATGGATAAATTTTAGATATAAAATAATACTGTCATGGGAAGAATGCATTATCCTTAAATGAAACGAACTAGAAGTGAACTAAAACTGAACT
>NW_025807455.1:0-1082 GCF_022045245.1 Lucilia cuprina
TGGAAATTTATGTGTTTTGTATACTTTTCATAAAAAATCGAAAAATAAAAATTATTATTTTCAGTGCAAAGAATGAACAAATACTAGTTTGTTTTACATTGTTAATTTCCACAACGATAATTAAATATGTAAAATGATTGGGATTACCTTTCGTAGTGGAAAATAATAATGTTTAAACTCATTTTTCGAATCGTTGTAGAATTTGTGTAAATATTTTTTATATATTTTGTATAATATAATTATAAATTGCAGTTTTGTTGATATTAAAATTTTACATTGTGATCTTCATTTCTACTTCATTCAGCATTATAACCCCTATAACTTTTAACTTAAACTATATAGTTGATAGGCAAGTTATATAATTTGTTGTTGGGGAATAGTTAATTTTCTTAAGAAAAACAATAAAAAAAAGTTGCTAGTTTTTGTACATTTTTGGATTTTAAACATAGTTAATCTTCCATTATAATTATTCTAACAAAAAAATTCATATATTATTTTTCTTAAGAAAAACAAATTTTACCGTTTTAGTCAAATTATACAATCGTTTTATAATATTATCCTTTCTTTATTTACATTAACATTTTCACAAAAAAAATTTATTTTGTGAAATTAAAAGGCTCGTTGAATTTATATTCGAACCAAATGTTCAATTTTTCAAGTTTTAGTAAAATATTTCCAAATTTTCAATGTTTTCTAAAATAATGCATATACATTTTTTAACACAAAACTACTATGTCAGTTATTAATATTTCCTGTACCAATTGTACATCTAGCTACCAGCATTACAGTTTTAGTCAAATGATAACGTTAACATGATATACTGTAAAATTTTCACAAGAACTTTTGTAACATTTTGTTAGAATAATTATAGTGGAAGATTAACTATGTTTAAAATCGAAAAAATGTACAAAAACTAGCAACTGTTTTTATTGCTTTTATTTTGTTGACCTTTTCTGAAATTCTTTGAAATATATATTATTGTTAATATTTTTAAATTTATCAATGGAAGGAAATTACAAATGCTTACTCAAACAAGTAGAGAAATTTCGTTTAATATTGGATTTTTTTACTAAAACTATATA
>NW_025807456.1:0-1219 GCF_022045245.1 Lucilia cuprina
TTTTATATTTTTTATTCAAAAACAGTTTACTTTTCATTACCCTTTCGTCTGTTGTCTTAACAAAATTTGCCCGTCTAGGCAGTTATAATTTAGCGTGTCTGCAAGTTTTATAGTTTAAAAACACATTTTGCCCACAAAACCATAACGAATTGTTGGCATAAACATATTTTAATTACTACAAGTAATTAAGTGTTAATAATTTGCTGAAGTGTAATTTTTTGATAAAAAAAAACCTTTATATAGAATAGAAACCCATCAGAAACCAAAAATTTGGAATGATTTTCTTATTTCAACACGTTCTTATAGTGTCCGACTGTCTGTCTATTCAAATTCAAAACAATGTCTGTCCATCTTTCTTTGAATGAGTCTTCTGGATAAAACGTTCTGGAAACTTAACCACGACACTCAGAAGTCTGAAATTTTCCACAAATGTTTCTTATAAAGTGGTGAGTCTAAAAAAATAGTAAAACTATTTGTAGACTATCATATAGTGTCCGTCTGTCTGTCTATTCAAATTCAAAACAATGTCTGTCCGTCGTTCTTTACATGCGTCTTCTAGATAAACATAACCATGACAGCTAGAAGTCTGAAATTTTCCACAAATCTTTCTGATAAAGTGGTGAGTCCAAAAAATAGTAAAACTATTTGAACACTAACATATAGTGTCCGTCTGTCTGTGTATTCAAAATCAAAACAATGTCTGTCCGTCTTTACACGTTCTAGAAACATAACCACGACAGCCAGAAGTCTGAAATTTTCCACAAATCTTTCTTATAAAGTGGTGAGTCCAAAAAATAGCAAAACTATTTGAAGGCTATCATATAGTGTCCGATTGTCTGTCTATTCAAATTCAAAACAATGTCTGTCCGTCGTTCTTTGCATGAGTCTTCTGGATAAAACTTTATGGAACTTAACCACGACAGCCAGAAGTCGGAAATTTTCCACAAATCTTTCTTATAAAGTGGTGAGTCCAAAAAATAGTAAAACTATTTCAAACACTAAAACTTCTTAAACATATTTTTCTGTTGAAAAAACAAACTACGTTGCAATCATAAGCAACATTGCCACTTAGTTAAAAACATTATGGGAATGATTTTTGTAGGACCAAATTGTTGGGTGATGACAAGTGCACTCTCCGACTACTGACTCACTAGCAATTTGTTATTACTGTTGTTGTTGCTATTGTTAAAACAAACACATGCTGATGCTGATGCTGCTG
>NW_025807457.1:0-3173 GCF_022045245.1 Lucilia cuprina
AGACTAGACTATAGACTAGACTATAGACTAGACTATAGACTAGACTATAGAATAGACTATAGACTAGACTATAGACTAGACTATGGACTAGACTATAGACTAGACTATGGATTTGACTGTAGACTAAACTACAGACTAGACTATAGACTAGACTTGATGCTAGACTAGAGACTAGACTATAGTTGAGTCTATAGACTAGACTAGACCGAAGATTAGGCTATAGTCTGGACTATAGTCTGGACTGTGGACTGGACTGTAGACTAGACAATACAAGACTAGGCTATAGAATAGACTAGAATGTAGATTAGATTATAAAGCTGAATATAGACTAAACGAATATTCTTGACTAGACTATAGACTAGACAATAGAATATACCATAAACTAGACTATACACTGGACTATAGTCTGGAATATAGACTAGAATGTAGACTAGACTATAGAGTCGACTAAATACTAAACTATTTATTGTTGACTAGACTAGAGAGAAGACAATAGAATAGACTATAGACTAGACAATAGAAAAAATTATAAACTAAATTATAGAGCTGACTATAGGCTAGACTATGTAACAGTCTATAGACTAGGCTATAAACTAGAATATACCCCAGACTTTGGACAAGACTATAAAAGTTTAGTGAACTGGATTCTAAATTACTTCAAACCACAACAACCATATACAACTTTAAATTACAGTTTATTTCATTGCCTTACTATATAGTAAAATGTGCAAAAGAAAAATATTTCTAAGATTTCTTCCAGTTTCTGCCACTATACCCAAACATGGTAACATGGACAGATAGACAGACAAGTAATAAAGAAAAAAAAGTACCAACATTGCCACCAATAGAGTTAAAGTACCCGGTTATGTATATGTGTGTGTGTTTTTGTAAGAAAATAATTTATTGAAAATAGAGACAAATATGCCTCTAAGCCCCTTTGGCTTAGTTCCCCTTAGGAGATTTGTGACAAGAGCTGCTTAAATCTTTTCTAATAAAAACACCCACTGTAAAGAGTACTTTTATAACGCTCGCTCGTTTGGGTCTCTCTTTTTTCTGTATAAATAATAATCAAGATTTATTGTTAAGTGTTTATTAGGGTTTAGATTTCTTATTTGTGGTTGTTGATATTTGGAGCTGCTGTTAGGTGGTATTTGTTGTTTTTTCTTTCCAAGAAACTTTAACTTGTGTATTTCCAGTAAAAATGCTTAAAAGTTAACAGTGAGTAGTAAGATATTTGTAGCCTTAAACGACAGATTTTTATTGCATTAACTACTTGCTTGTACTGCGGCCATATAAGGTTGCACATGCGCAGAGTCTAGTTCAGCTTTTTCAACTGTTTCTACTTACTTGCTAAAGCAGTTTGTAGTTTGAGTAGGTTTTATTGAGATTTTGATGAAAATTTATGTTTTGTTTTTCTTATTTATAAAAATCATTTATCTAGTTATAGTTTATGCAATCACAGTTACAGAGATTAAGGAAGAAGTTTAGTTAAACTTTAATGTCCATAAGTTTACTTAAGCTTTAACCTTGTGATTTTGTATTTAAAAAAAAATAAAAATTTGTTTGGTTAGTGTAAACATATGAGAGATATCAAATTATTTATTACAATATGGTTATTGTTTTCTCAAGAACAACAAATCAACTATCATCAACAGTTCATGAACTATTATTTCAAATGCTTACAAAACATAAACAGATAAACAGATAGTTGTCTGTCATACTGACAGTCAACTATGCCAGTTAGTCATTCAGCCATATGTTGCCGCTTAAATCTCATATCTAAATATCTTTGTTTGTATTTGAAACAGCTGTTCAGTTTCATTTCATTAAATGGCTTCTGTGGTTAATTATTGTTAATAATAAAACATTATTATTTTTGTTTTATTCATTATTAATTATTTAATGTTGTTGTTTTTTTTTGTTAAATTCTTTGTTGGGGTTAACAAAACTTTACATATGTTTTCTATTCATTACAACTCTACAAAAAAAAAAAAAATAAATAAAATAAAATAAATACATACATAAAAAAATAATCATAAATTTTGAATTGAAAAACAATTTTAAATACAATTAACAAGGTCAATGTTATAAAATATTTGCTTAATGTTTTCTATTGAAAAAATATACAGGTGATTTGAAAGTAATTTTTATTTAAGAAACCATATTTTTAAATAATACATTTAACTTTAAAGTGAAACCTGAGCTAAAAATCTATTCAACAAAATTCTACTAGCAATTTACTATTAAATTCCAAGTTTGCCACAGAACATAAAACATATGTTTTTAATACATGTCAAAATGGCAAATATGGCAACATTCTCATATAAAAAGTGACATCTACTTTACATTTCGCACCACCTCACCTACTTCAAGAAATCAACCAGGAAACACTTTATTTTAAAATTAGCCCATTTTTTTCCAAATTTAAAATTTTTTCAGTTCTTTCATAAAAAAATCGCAAGAAAATTATACATTTTCAACCACTAAATAATAATTACCAAGAAAAGAAGACTAACAATAGCTCAAAACAAAAAACAACACAATTTTTTACGCACTAATACGGTTAGAAAATAAAGAAGAAAATAAAATCTGTGACAACGAAAGATGAGCGACTACGAATGTGATGATTATTGTTATTATAATGATTATGATAAAAAATTATGACAGAGTAAGAAGAACAAGCATAATGTGGATAGCAATAATAATAAATATAAAGAAACGCCATTTTGAAAGTAGAATAGCGAAAATGATAAGAGAATTATTGCTAAAACTGATACAAATGTTACCAGATTAACTAAACTATGGAATAGACTGTAAACTATAAACTAGGCTTCATACTGTACTCTAGAGTTGACTTCAAATAAAATGTAGACTAAGTTAGAGCCTGGACTATGCTATATACTAGAATATGAACTAGGCTATAGATTTAGCTATGGACTAGATTAAGGACTAGACTATAAACTAGACTTTATACTAGGCTATAGACTAGACTATATACTAGACTATAGACTAGACTATATACTAGACTATAGACTAGACTTTAGACTAGACTTTAGTCTATAGACGACTATAGACTAGACTATAGACTAGACTATAGACTAGACTATAGACTAGACTATTGACTAGACTATAGACTAGACTATTGACTAGACTATAGACTAGACTATTGACTA
>NW_025807458.1:0-2867 GCF_022045245.1 Lucilia cuprina
GCTTTAAAATGATGCCTAAATGACTGTCATAGCGTGAAAACTGTCAATGTTATTTGTAGCCATATCGGAACCTTAAAATACCGCGTTTTTAAAGCTGTGAAAATAATTTTACAGATCTATCCAATTAGCCATTTTCTAAAAATATATTATGCATCAAATTATATACCAAAACAAATGGCAACTATAATGCAATAAAAAGATATATAAACGACTGCTATAACATGAAAACTATAAAAGATATTTGCAACCATATCGGAGCCTTAAATTACCACATTTCCAAACCTGTACCATTAAATATACCGATCTATCCAATTTTTGTAAAAATTCATTATGCCACAAATTGTACACCAAAACAAAGTGCAACTGTAATGCTTTAAAATGATGCATTAACGATTGTCCTGGCATGAAAACTGTCAAAGTTATTTGCAACCATATTGGAACCTCAATTCACAGCGTTTTTAAACATAGAACCAGAGTTTAAATATTAGCAAATGCTTTTATATTTTTATTTTTGACTTTGCTACTTATGGTCTAAAATTTAACATTTCATGTTGAACTTGAAAAATTATAAAATGTGAAAAATGTATGCAAGATATAACCAAATTTTATTTAGAAAATAATATAAAACGTTTATATCTATGTATGTTTTATGTATATTATGGGAAAATTTATGCATGAAATAACCAAATTTTAATTAGAAAATTTTTGAATTGAATTATTGAATGTATGTGTTTATTAAATTTATGTTTAATTTTTATGAGGAGTATTAAAATGTATGTATTTGTATTGATTGTAATATAATTAGAAAAAAATTATATAAATTCTTAGAGGATCATATGTATTTTTAATACATATGTATATTCAAATATGTATATATTTAAAATTTGTTTTTACAGGCTATATTTAAACATATTGTTTGTAACAGGATGATAAATTCAATATAATGCAAGAAACAATAACAATAAGTTTGTAAACAGATAGTGTCTATGAAATGATCAATAATGAAGGAAATTATAGGTGTTTTAGAAATTTGTAACAGGATGGCAAAAAATTAAGAGGGGACATAAAAACATAAAAAGTTGTTTTTGTAATTTTACATTGTGAAAGGTTAAATAACAAAAATGTATGAATGTATTACATACATATACATGTATGTTTTTCATATGCATGTACATTAGAGTGCTCCAAAAAAAACTAAGTTTCGAATTATGCCCTTCCCCTCCTAAAATTGTTCTGATAAAAATATAAACATATTTTTGAAAATATTTTAATAAAACAATTGTGTTACTTAAAATACATTTGTAGTTACTTGGATATGAGTTTTTGTCCTTATAGAATAACGTAAACATGTTCTAAGCTATGGTCGAAAAATGTTGATATTATTAACGGTCGTTTCAAAATTCAAATTTTAGTTTTTTTGATACTTTGTTAAACAAATTTCAATATTTTTGGGAGAACTCATAGGGATTTATGAACAACAGATTAGGGAATGAAACAGTAAAAAAATTAGGTCAATACCTCTTATAGTTTGCCTGTACCTGCAATTTGAATTCAGCGGATTTCGAGAAAAACTCAATATTTTGCAAAATTATATTTTTATTATATTGTTGTGTATTTTAAATGGAACCTTTTGTAAATTTATTAGTCCACATATTTCTGAATAAAAATCAAGAGTTTCGTGCAATTTGGACGCCATTAACCCATAAACATTAAAGGTCAAATTTTGTAATATTTGCAATTTTTGATGGAAACTAGTCGAAATTGTTTCTATTTTTAGGTAGATTATCACAAAACTTAAGAAATTTATTTATTAACAACCGATATTTACAATAATAGTGAAAAAAATTAATTAACCCTTAAACGGCCTTGGGATCAAAATGACCCTGATGTTTTAAAAACATGCCAATTTGGACATATTTCAATAAAACCCGTTTGCAATCCCATTTTTCTATGTGTATTTAAGCATAGCTGCAAAATTTCGATTACGATTAATAATCAATTAAATTATTTTTCAAAAATAATCGTAATGATTATTTAATTTTCCGGTATAAAATTTCTGATTATTAATTGATTACGACTAAAATTAATTTAAAAATAATCAGGATTAATTAAAATTAATGAAAATAATCAAAAATAATCAGAATTAATCAAATAATTAATTTGATTATTTTCAAGAATTAATTTTGATTATTTTTGATTAATTTCAATATATTTGGTGCAATTCTCTATCTTTTTACATTACGTGTAATGAAAAACTGTTATTATATAATATATTTATCAAGTTTATTTGGATTGAAAATTTTAATCTCAGTAAAAGATATTAGAAAAAATTACTGCAATCTTTTCGAAATGGGTCTCAAAAAATACGTAATTTTTAGCGGATTCCGGAAAAAAAATTAAGTTTTTCTTAGAGCTTTTGGGAGGAAATTATATTAAACATATGGAAAATAATCAAAATTAATCAAAATTAATTCTTAAAAATAATCAATTTTTTGATTAATTTTGATTTCATTAAATCCAATTAATCCCTGATTATTTTTAGATTATTTTTAATCGTAATCAACAATTAATTAAAAAAATTGAAAATAATCGTTAATTAATCATTAATTTTGGGAGGAAATTATACTAAACATATGGAAAATAATCAAAATTAATCAAAATTAATTCTTAAAAATAATCAATTTTTTGATTAATTTTGATTTCATTAAATCCAATTAATACCTGATTATTTTTAGATTATTTTTAATCGTAATCAACAGTTAATTAAAAAAATTGAAAATAATCGTTAATTAATCATTAATTTTACCTATTTAATAAAAATAATCTAATTAATAATGATTACGATTATTAATCATTATTTTACAGCT
>NW_025807459.1:0-1288 GCF_022045245.1 Lucilia cuprina
ACGACGAGTAAAGGCAGCCGTATTCTTTTGTTTTTGTTTCTTTTGTATGCTAGCTGGTAGCTTGGCCTTTTTAAACTTTCCTTGGACCATGATTGTTAGAGTTTGTAAAAATTTTCTATAAAATTGAAAATAAAACAAAAACACGCGTTTGTTGTTTATAAAGTTGTGTTGTGAAAAGAAATGACAAGTAAATAAAAGTGCTGCCAAGTTTTAAAAATATAACATATGATGTTAATATAAAATTTATAGCATACTTTAGGGGCTATCTAAAAAAACAGTAGTTGTGTGTTAACAGGGAGATTCAAAGTTTTAGAAAAACTAGTTTCAAACGTTATTTCAAAAGTAATTTCAAAATTTACGTTTTCTGGAACATTTTTCAATAATTTTTCTTTTAAAATGAATATTTTTCGAATATTTCTCTTTTTAAATAAAATTTTATGAAAATGTTCAACTTTTCCTTATTTTGCAATCAATTCTATATATATTTTAATAGTAAAAAACATAATTTGTCTTTTAACAGCTTATTTTCATGTTTATTATTTATAATTATTGTATGTGTATTGTAATTATTTATTGTTTGTTAAACAAAACATGTGATGTAATTATCTTGTTTTAATTTTATTAAATACTTGTTTTTAAGTTACAAAAAAATAAAATAAATTAAGCAATTTAATACTCAAATATATTAAGATAAAATCCATTTAAATAATAATGATAATGATAATCATATTTCAATTCATTAAAATGTATAATTAAACGTACATTTTTTGTTTTAATTTCCAAAAACAAACTACTAATAACTGCAGCATACAATTTAGTTGAATTGGAATATTCTTTTATAAATATTAAATTAGGTTTTTCTTTTTGTTTTTAATTTTATAAAAAAAAAAATATTATTTAAAATAGTTTTAAACAGCTTTCACAAAATGTGAAAATGGTTTTTAGCATTTAATGCTACACTTGCTATATTATCAAGTTATATATGAATTAAATATTTTTATTTAAATTCTTTGACATCCAACGAATACGTAGAGCTAGCTATTAATAAGTTATTATTACTTTTTTTGCCTTCACAATGAAAAATTCGAGTCAATATATGGATAATATTGTTGTTACTAGGCTCTAGATTATTTCATAAGTTTTAATTCATTGTTTGTTTCATTTGTAATACATAGATATATATATTTTTTGTTTTTGTTTTTTTCTGTTAATAACTAATAATATTGACGTTGTTTGTTTTGTAATACAAAATATTTAACTGGTCAATTTGCTGACTATAATGCCAGTT
>NW_025807460.1:0-1702 GCF_022045245.1 Lucilia cuprina
ACTAGAACTGAACTAGAACTGAACTAGAACTGAACTAGAACTGAACTAGAACTGAACTAGAACTGAACTAGAACTGAACTAGAACTAGAACTGAACTAGAACCGAACTTAGTTAATTAGTTAGTTAGTTAGTTGGTTAGTTAGTTAATTACTTGGTTAGTTAGTTTGTTTGTTACTTAGTTCGTTACTTAGTTAGTTCTCTTTCTTAAAGAATACCACATTTTAAATCATTACATAATCCCTAACGTATGCAGTACATTTCAAACTATCAAAAGGATTAAAAATACATGTTTCAATTGTTTGTTTTCACATAAAAAGCAAAAGAAATCTAAAGAAAATCAACTGGAACATGCAAGAAAAAATTACTTACCGACGAAATAATTCGCTTTCCGGATGTTCAGCTGCAAATCGTGCCTTTTTTCTCAGCAATGGTATTGTCAGAGCATACGTGATTACCATCATTACCATAGGTATATAAAATGCCACCAAAGAACCGAAAACAAAAAATGCACGATTGTTAATGACACAAACATTTGGCTGGGGCATGATGTTTTTTTCATTTACAAGACCTTGAACGAAACGAGAAGAAAAAATTGTAACAAACAATAAGAGACCATAAATTAAAGGTAGACCAAGGACGAATAAAATCCTTTGTTAAACATTAATTCAATATCAATAAGAAGTAATTAAAACAACAACAAACAAAATAAAAGTAATTCACAAAAGTAAAAAAGAACAATTTTGAATGAAAGTAATATAATTGAATAGGGACACACCAATCATGAATTCTTTTCCATTATTATTACTGTAAAATGTCATTAATACATAAACGACATCTTCTTCATACATAAGAAAAGCAATACAATGAAACGAAATAAAATGCAAAATAAAATATTGAATATTTACCCAATACTGTTATCGAGCTGGATACAATCATGGCCATTACCCAGACAATGGCAATTTTCATGCCAGCCAAACGTTTCGTTGAACGATGCCGTGAACCCAATGGATTTCGTATGCCTAAATAACGACCCAAACTGATGAAGCACATATGCAGGATGCTCGATGAACATGCCATAACATCGCAGGTCACATATATATTGCACCATGTAAAACCTAATGGCCAATAACCTGTAAACAACATGAATATAAAGAGAAAACATGACAAATGAATGAAGGATAAGTGAAAAAAGTAGATTAATAAATATGAAGGATATAGTACGCCTTTAAGTATGCTTTAATTTAGGATACTACGAGAACATTGAACATTGTTACGTAATTCATATTTAATTTTTGTTTAAAAAAGCATGGGAATAAATTGAAATGAATGTATAACTAACTAACTAAGTAACTAACTAACTAACTAACTAACTAACTAACTAACTAACTAACTAACTAACTAACTAACTAACTAACTAACTAACTAACTAACTAACTAACTAACTAACTAACTAACTAACTAACTAACTAACTAACTAACTAACTAACTAACTAACTAACTAACTAACTAACTAACTAACTATATATCTAACTAAATAAGTAACTAACTAACTAACTAACTGACTAACTAACTAACTAACTAACTAACTAACTAACTAACTAACTAACTAACTAACTAACTAACTAACTAACTAAGTAACTAACTGACTGACTGACTGACTAACTAACTAACTAACTAACTATCTAACTAACTAACCAACTAA
>NW_025807461.1:0-1826 GCF_022045245.1 Lucilia cuprina
TCGATCGGTATACTTTAAGGTGGGTATTGGACCAATATTTTTGTATGTTACAAACATCAGCACAAATTTATAATACCCTCCCCACTATAGTGGTGTAGGGTATAAACATTGAAAGAATATAAAACAGTTACTCATTAAAGCAATTTTTCTCAATACCAACTTGTTAAAGCAAACTTTTTTAAAAAAGACAACCATCCTAAAGAGTTTAAGTGTTTTCCATAGTATGTTCTACAAAGTCATAATAACACCAACAACAACAAAATAAAAACAAAATAATTTCTTTACGAATGTTGGAAATTTGACACCTGATAATTGCTTTTTTGTCATACTCATACCCCTTAAACCACCATAACAACGGTTAGTTTTATTGTTTATAAATAAAAAGTTATTAAAATAAAGAGGTAAACTAACTAAAATACAAAAAAAATATAAATATAATATAACATGCGATATTTGTGATACAATAGAATTCTTTTACTTTTTCACATAAATTGCAATGACTTTATACTAAGTATTTCTTTTTTTCATGATAAAAAATTATAATGTAAATTATAAATCTTTTACAAAACTTCTGTCTCATCTAAATACATAATAAGAATTAAAATTCTTATCTCTAGTGTCAATGTCCAACAGACTGTTTCATAATAATTACTTATCATACTTATTCATTATCTGTAATATAAATATGCGCCACCCCCTTGGCTTGAAAAAATAACAATATAATTTTATCTTTTTGCCAGTCACTCGTCTTAGTGGTTGAAACTAAAAATACACAATATTTTAATTACTAATTGACACGTTCTACAGAAATCAGAATTAATAATAAGTTAATAATTGATAATGAATTACTATGGAAATCTTGATAACATAATTTTAAAATAAATATAACTGACCTATTACCAGAAATGATGATTAGTTAATTATTAAAAAAAAAAGTATTTATGGAGGTAAGTACATAGCATATTATTAATATCTAATGTGAAATTTCTGGGCAAATCATGACTTTTAATTTTTCTTGTTTATTTGTTTTGCGCTTTAAGTAAGTGACTCAAAGTGGAAAAGATACAGAAGCACAGTGGTGAAGTTTGTAAAATTTTTGTTGCAGAATATTGTTTATTTCAATTTAATATTAAATTATTATTTCACTTAATATTTGAATTTAAAAAAAAAAACTCAAAATGAAGTAGATATAAAAGCACAATGGTACAAGTTGCAAAATTTTAATTGCCAAATATTGTTAAATTTAATTTAATACAAAAATTTTTTATTTCTCTAAATATTTTAAATTAATATAAGATTTTCAGCATTAATCCTAAAAAAAGATTTTTTCATTAAAACATCGAAATTTTTTAGAAGAATCCATTTTTTTTATGAAATCGCAATTTTTAGTTTAAATTAAAATTTTCAATAAAATTCCATTTTTGATAGAAATTAAAAATTATAGTTAAAATATAATTTTTTAGTAAAAATTACAATTGTTATTAAAAATTCTAGTTTTCAAAAAATATTAAAAATTAAAATTTTAAGTTGATATATAAATTGTTCATTAAAAAAATCCAATTTTCAGAAAAAAATAAATTTTTAATTTATCTTCATTTTTTCTTAAAAATTATATTCTTCTAGTTCAGATTTTCTTTTAAAAAGGCATTTTTAGTTAGTAAGTTAGTAAATTAGTAAGTTAGTATGTTAGTAAGTTAGTAAGTTAGTAAGTTTTTTTTAGTTAGTAAGTTAGTAAGTTAGTAAGTTAGTAAGTTAGTAAGTTAGTAAGTTAGTAAGTTAGTAAGTTAGTAAGTTAGTAAGTTAGTAAGTAAGTAAGTTAGTAAGTT
>NW_025807462.1:0-1240 GCF_022045245.1 Lucilia cuprina
GATTGAAAATGATTTAAAATGTAATGCTTTATTGAACAAAAAACTATAACATTGGTTTTCGTGAGAGTAATGTATTTTTTGCAGTTTTTAAGTTCTACAAACGATTTTATCAAAATTGTAAAATAGGCTGAAAAATTAAAAATAAAAAAATTAAATTTTTTTTTTAAATAAAGTTTTGAAAATGTACAAAAACGAAAAAAAAGCGAAAACATCAAAATATGCACAAAAAGAGTAAAATATGCTCTAAAAACTCAAAAATATGCCTTAAATATGCTAAAAAAGTAAAATCATGCAAAATTATGCTCTTATGGGTAATATATGCAAAAATATGCTCTAACAAATCGATGCCAAAATTCTTAAATTGGTCTGAAACGTATAAATATCTTATCCATGAGTCCATACGACGCACCACAAAAAACATGCATTTGCATATTTTGGTTTCCTTGGTCATGACAATATATTGCTCTATAGTTAGTTCTATAGACTATTCTGTAGTAATATATGTATGGATAGTTTTATAACATAGATTGTTCTTTAGCAAAAACTTAAGACCATTATAAACAAATTTAATTAAAATAGAAATAGATTTAATAAAGAAACAAAAATAAATTACACTAGTTATGTCAAATCACTCACCCTTTTCTATTGTTGTTCATTCTCCTCTTTGTATTTCCTTGCATATATAAAAACAATATTTACATACAGTAGTTTTCCGATTTAACGACCATTCAATTCTACGAACATCGCATTTAACGAACAAGCTAATTTTTCCTATTGACTACCTTAAATAACGAACAAAACTTGTTTTTTTGTACTCTGTTTAACGAACTAATATAAACATTATTATTTAAATTAAGATAAAATAACATTTATCAAAAATAACAAATAACCTAAGTTGTAGCAAGCGGTGCTTTTACATCCAAAACTGTACCTCATTCTGGGTTCTTATTAAATTTTAGTTCGATGTAGCTATGTCCGTCCGTCCTTCAGACAATGACTTTAACGCTCAATACTCGCTTAACAATACGAGTACGCTGAGTACTAACCGATATCTCTAACAAATTTTATGGGAATCGGTCCATAATTGACTTTACCCTCCATATCAGGCCCCCCTTAAGAAAATTACATCAAAGCTCATTACTCGCTTAAAAATACGAGTATAGAGATGAACTTCGAGAAATAACTTTAAAGCTAATGACAGAATTAAAAATACAGCGATTAAATTCGACACAAATATGGT
>NW_025807463.1:0-1638 GCF_022045245.1 Lucilia cuprina
CAAAAAAAAAAAAATACGTTATGTTAATTTATACAAAAGGAATGTGACTTTTTAGTGAACAAAAAATAAAAATGTAATGATAATTACTATATGACAGTAGAAAAGTACAAAACGAACTATATACGAAAGTATTAAATACTGTATGTAGGGTACCTGTAGTAAAATATTTTTAAAGTGACTGACAGCCGACACTATATAATAAAATATTAATTGAAGAATTCCAATAAAATCTACAATTTCAATATGTATCAAAACGAACCTTGAATTAAAAATGCCTATTCGCAAAATAGTAGGGTGTATTTTAATAATGAACTTTAAAATCAACACCGAAATATATAAAATTAATTTTATATAAATTAAAAAAAGAAACAAACTCAGCGTTGTACTAATATTATCAGCCTGTAAAATGTAAGGTACACAATTAATTGTAACAACAATTACAATACTGATAAATAGTACTATCGTATGTAAATTATATTAAGAGAATTTTAATGATTATAAAGCTAGTAAATAAAAGAAAAAACCACCACCAACTGTAATAATAATTGTTGTAATAAACGATTTGCTAAATAAAGGGAATAAATTGAAAATTTATATTTTAAAAATTATATTTTAAAAATTTTTATTTTGCCGATTCTTTGACGGTTCGAAGGACCATAAACAATTGGGACTTGTTGTTTTTGTTTGGACAGTTCAAACAAAATTGTAAATTTATTACCAGAGATGTAACAAATTAAATAGATTTATTTCGATTTTGTATTTATTTCAAATGAACCTGAAATATATTTACTTCCCTTCAATAGCTGTGGAGACGAGTTAATAAGTTAAATAAAAAGATGTAGTGTAAATGTAGATTGTATTGTAATTCGGATTTATTTGTTGTGTATAATATTTCAATGTTTTGTTTTGTACAATTTGATTGTTTTGTGAGATTTTCACTGTTTTAGTTTATTTGTTCAGTGTTAATTGTATAATTTCTTGTTCTTTTAAATAAACGTTTGTTCTTTTAAATAAACGTTTGTGATTTTGTTTTATTTATTTAAATGTTTGTTTATTTTTCTTTTTTAATTGTTTATAATGGCCGCTGGCGCTCGGGATTCTCGTCGAAGACTGACCTCTTCGTCCTCCTTAGCCGCGAAAGTACGGCTTTGGCCGTACTTACACCGCCGCTGAATAAGAAGTCGATGCGGCTTAGTCGAGGTCGATCAAGTCGTTGCCAGATCGATCCTCGACAAATTTGTTAAATAAATGACTAATTAGTTTTTCTATTATACCTTTGATTTCCACCAATTTTCAAAAATAACTAAAATTCTTTTCTATTTAAAAACAACTAAAATTCTTACTATTAACTAAACTTCTTTTCTATTTAAAAAAAATGTCCCGTTAGAGTTAAGAATAAAATTCCTTCAGTTGAAAAGGGACGAACTGGAATCGAAATGTTACTTGATTTATAAGACAATATAACTAAAACAGGGACGGAAAATCAACTAGTCATTCAATTTTCTTAATGACGTAATTTAAATAAAAAATATTTATGCTATAGTATATGCCTCTAATATTAGATAGGTTTCTAATATAATCTCTAATAAAAAGCGAAATACTAATTTGTAGGTGATCAAGAGGATATGTAAACAAATT
>NW_025807464.1:0-1518 GCF_022045245.1 Lucilia cuprina
CTATAGACTAGACTATAGACTAGACTATAGACTAGACTATAGACTAGACTATAGACTAGACTATAGACTAGACTATAGACTAGACTATAAATTAGACTATAGATTAGACTATAGACTAAAATTAACATTTCCATCCCTGTTATAGCAGTAAGGGAGCTGTTGTTCGTGGTTAAGCTGACTGGGAAAGTAAGTAAAGAAACAGCATATTATAGTAGCAGCAAAAAAAAAACAATGTAATGACAATATTGTACAATTTTATATACTACTCCCAGCTTAAGTGTTTTGGCGTACTTTACCAGCACATATGACAACAGACAATCCGCCAGGCTTTTGTTCATTTTTCCTTATAGCCACTTCCGTTGAGTTCTTTTTAAATATTTATTGCACAAAAGTAACAAATGAGTGTACAAACCGTGTACGCTGGTTGTAGGAAAGTGTTAACAAAAAACAATAACCAGCATGTATATTGCAGCTTGTTGGCCATGTTTGGGGGTGTTGGAGGTGAATCAATTGTCTGTTTAAGGTATTTTTTTTTTAATTTTTTCTTGTTGTTGTTCTACTATGTTTCTTTATGGTGTTTTTGAAGGACATATTTTTCCGTTTCCGTGCATTTATAATACTTTTGATCTTGGCTGTATATTTTGAAATTGTCAAATTAATGTTGTGTGAGTATGTGTGTAAAAGTTCAAAGACATTTTTCAAGAAAACAGGCAAATTTTCAAGGTTTGCGGGGAAAAAAGTAAAAAATACAAATTTTAAAATTTTTACTAAATGATATTTTAAAACATTTTTGATACTTAAAAAAATAGTATATTTTGCACTTTTTTTCAAACAATTTTCTAGGGATTTCCCTAACTTGTTTTTGAGTTCTTATATCAAATAGTAGTTTTTACACTGATATATTGCCCCAGTTGTTGTAAAGTTTTTTACCTTTAACTTAAATTCGTGTTGAATTGTCATTTAACTTTGAAGGCAGTCATGTACATGTAGTATGACTGTTGTACCCAATGCCACATGACAAGGTAAACTTTTTGTTACAACACACAATAATATTGTGTTTTTACAGGAAAAAGAGAGAGCAAAAAAAAAACTACAACGACACCAATATAAAAAATATAAGAAAACAACAAAAACTCATACACATTCTCAAACTTATAAAAAATAGTAAATTTATGGTAAAAGAGTGAAAGGTAGAGAGCAATAGTAGTATAGTAGTCAAAAAACTACTTTTAGGAAGATATGTAAATAAAATATCTGGCATATAGTAAGCTGTTGGGTAGTTAAAAATTTTGTGCTAAATATTTGCTTACAGTAAGTGTTCGATTGGTTGGTTGTGTTTGCTATTAAAAGCCGGATTTAATCATAAAAGTTCATAAAGTATTTTAAGTACTTTTTGCTAAAAAAGTATTTTTTCTAGATAGATAGATAGATAGATAGATAGATAGATAGATAGATAGATAGATAGATAGATAGATAGATAGATAGATAGATAGATAGATAGATAGATAGATAGATAGA
>NW_025807465.1:0-1180 GCF_022045245.1 Lucilia cuprina
TGAATACCGTGCGAAATTTTAGACAATAAAATTTCCAATAATATACAAAAAATTTCAGATCAATATCATTTACAAATCCAAAAATATACGTTTTTTAATTTAAAAATTCAAAAGATTTTAGATTTTTGCCAAAAATGTGTCTTAACTCTTTTATTAATAAAATAAAATTTTCTTTAAGACCATATAACAATTTTATAGTTTTCTAAAAGGTATCTTTACGCAGAACGTTTTGACGTAAAAAATTTGTCCTATTTTTTGAAAATGTTGCCACTGCGTCCTTCCGTATATGACCTATTTTTATCAAAACTTCAACTTTGGGCGACATGTTCTAAAACCCCAAAGCTGGGATCAGAAAACTGAAAGCAGTTTTGGAAACCTCAATATGTTTTCTATTTACTCCAAAAGTATTTTCCCAGCCCTGAAAGAAATGTGGACCCTATGGGCAAAAAAGTAAAAATCCCATTTTTGGAATTTTCATTCCTATTTTTGGGAATTGCAGATAACTACAGCAATTTAGTCATATTTATCCCTTAATATAATTTTTTAGTTAGATATGGAAATTCTATATTCTTTACAAAAATTTTCAAGTCAATATCTCAATTACATTCAAAAATATGTTCATTTAAACCTGTATCCTTTAATTTCATATTTTAGTATTAAATATGACAGAACATATTTAAATCTTATATTTACCTATTTTCTATTTGTTTGCTTATCCTTATAATTGAAAGGTTAAAATGATCATGTAGGTAAAAATATACAGGTAATGATAATTTCGATTCATTCACTAATAAGAAATATCAATGACTGAATTACAGGTTATAGTAATACTTATAGTCCTAAATGTTAATAGGTAGACAATTCGTAATGTTTTACTTTGGAATACCTGTATCGGAAATGACAAGATTTGGTATATAAGTAAACGTCTCAGATTTTAAGTACCATATTTAATAAATCTACAATGAAGATTACATTAAAGTACGAAGAGTTGTGTTCCGTTTTATGGAGTGTATCTTCAAAAGGGCCAGAAAGCATTGAAGACATTTTAAATTATATAAAAACTACATATAGTAGAAAAGTAGACAAAACAGGCATATCAAAAATTGAAAACATTTTAAAACTTTTTGATGTAAAAAGTAAGTCTGTGGATGGAAATCAAAAGAAATTTCGATTAAAATTT
>NW_025807466.1:0-1134 GCF_022045245.1 Lucilia cuprina
GTGGCACAATGAATTTTTAAAAAAATTGGATAGATCGGTATATTTATTGGTACAGGTTTAAAAATGCGGTAATTTAAGGCTCCGATATGGTTGCAAATATCATTTATATTTTTCATGTTATTGCAGTCGTTTATATATCTTTTTATTACATTATAGTTGCCATTTGTTTTGGTATATAATTTATTGCATAATATATTTTTAGAAAATGGCCAGTTGGATACATCGGTATAATTATTTTCACAGCTTTAAAAACGCGGTATTTTAAGGTTCCGATATGGCTGCAAATAACATTGGCAGTTTTCACGATATGACAGTCATTTAGGCATCATTTTAAGGCATTTTGATTGCACTTTAATATGGTATATCATTTGTAGCATAATGTGTGTTTTTACAAATTGGTCAATTTGATAGATCGATAGAATTATTGTTCTATGTTTAATAAACGCAGTAATCTGAGGTTCTGATATGGTTGCAATTAACTTTGGCAGTTTTCGTGCTAGGACAGTCGTTTATGCACCATTTTAAAGCATTAAAATTGCCATTTGTTTTGGTATATAATACATAATGTATTTTTAGAAAATGGCCAGTTGGATAGATCGGTAGAATTATTTTACCAGGTTTAAAAAGGCTGTAATTTGAAGTTCCGATATGGTAGTGAATAACTTTGACAGTTTTCATGCCAGAACAATCGTTTATGCATCATTTTAAAGCATTACAGTTGCACTTTATTTTGGTATATAATTTATTGCATAATGTATTTTTAGAAAATGGCCAGTTGGATAGATCGGTAGAATTATTTTCCAGGGATTAAAAAGGCGGTAATTTGAAGTTCCGATATGGTTGTGAATAACTTTGACAGTTTTCATGCCAGGACAATCGTTTATGCATCATTTTAAAGGATTACAGTTGCACTTTGTTTTGGTGTATAATTTGTGGCATAATATATTTTTAGGAAATGGCTAATTGGATAGATCGGTATAATTATTTTCCCAGGTTTAAAAAGGCGGTAATTTGAAGTTCCGATATGGTTGCAAATAACTTTTACAGTTTTCATGCCAGAACAATCGTTTATGCATCATTTTAAATCATTACAGTTGCACGTTGTTTTGGTGTATAATTTGTGGCACAATGAAT
>NW_025807467.1:0-2500 GCF_022045245.1 Lucilia cuprina
AGACTAGACTAGACTATAGACTATAGACTAGACTATAGACTAGACTAGACTATAGACTAGACTAGACTAGACTAGACTAGACTAGACTAGACTATAGACTATAGACTATAGACTATAGACTAGACTAGACTAGACTATAGACTAGACTAGACTATAGACTAAACTACAGACTAGACTATAGACTAGACTATAGACTAGACTACAGACTAGACTATAGACTAGACTAGTCTATAGACTAGAATATACACTAGACTACAGAGTAGACTATAGACTAGACAATAGACTTGACTATAGAATAGACTACTGACTAGACTATAGACTAGACTGCAGACTAGACTGCAGACTAGACTATAGACTAGAATACAGACTAGACTATAGACTAGACTACAGACTAGACTATAGAATAGACTATAGACGAGACTTTAGACTAGACAATAGACCACACTATAGACTAAACTATAGACTATACTGTAGACTAAACTTTAGACTATACTATAGACTATACTATAGACTATATTATAGACTACACTGCAGACAAGATTATAGACTACACTACAGACAAGATTATAGACTAAACTATACCCAGACCAAAGAATAGTCTAGACTAAAAACTAGACTGTAGAATAGATAATAGACAATTCTATAGACTAGACTATAGACTAGACTACAAACTAGACTACATACCTGACTTTAGACTAAACTTTAGACTATAGACTAGACTAGCTAGACTGATTGCTAGACAACAGACTAGACTATATACCAAACTAAAGGCTAGACTACAGACTATGCTATAAGTAGACTAAAGACTAGATTTTATACTAGACTATAGAACAGACTATTGACTAGACAAAAATCTAGACTGTAGACTTACCTATAGAACTGGTATGTACAGTACACTATAGAAAGAACTATATACTATTTATTAGACTTCAGACTAGACTATAAGCTATAGTATAGTCAAAACTGTAGACTAGGCTATAGACTAATAAGACTACAAAATAGCCAATAGGCTGCATTTTAAAATGTTTTACTAATACTAACGGTTGATAAAAATATAATTTTTCTGTTAATTGCAGATATAAAACTACTAAAACATTGCCTACATTATGGCATATTTGTTTATGAGTTGCTTTAAAAATCTGCATAATGTAGAGTAACATTAAAGTAATTAATGAATATTTCTAAATATTTCTTACCACATACAAACGTAAAGTTACATGTTTTCTTATAATTTGTTTATGATTTATATGCATACGTGCTATAAATTGTTGCATATTTTAGGGGGGGATTTTAAGTTACTACATATAGTATGTAATTTTTTAGAGGCATGTTTGAGCAAATATGTATGTTTATTATTTTTCATATGTGCATTTTTCATTTACTATTAGATTTAAATAGATTTATTTTATATTATAACCACATGTGTCTTGTTTAGCAGAAACTATAAAGTTGAAAAAAAAAACAAGAAAAAAGTTTAAGGTTAAACAATTTTAAAACAATTCCAATTAATAACTAAACTTTAACAAAACAACTTGTTTTATCTGTGCATACTCGTACATGTTTTCTAGTTTATATTATTTCACTAACTTTTTTCAAACAATATGTAAACAGCAGGTTTTTTTAAGGTGATTTTTTCTGCTGAACACTCTACAAGCAGTATTAAAGGAAATGTAGTACTTATGGCAACATATCTTATTCAAGACTTAAATAATTTAATATATTTTTGGGAAATTAAAAAAATAACTCCAATTTAGTTTTGAGTTAGTAGTCTCTGAAATGTTTTAAAACTTTATTTTCGTAATAACATAGGGTCTTTCAGATTCTCCTATAATACAGCCATTTATTTTGGCTTATTTTTTATTATTTCATCTTTTTTTGTATTATATTTTTTACTTGTTTTGTATTATATTTTTCTTTTTTTTTCATTTCCAGTTTGTTTGCCTCACATCCTTTAACATGTTACCGAGAATAAAGGATAACTAGTAGCAGAAAGAAGTATACTTATTTTCAGTTTACATACGTATTGTTACAATTTATCAGCAGTTTTGTTGGAACATGTTAGCAAGGAAAACATGTATTAGTTTTAAAGTGATTTTTTTCGCATTAAATTACAGTGGGATCAAAACTATTTAAAATTCATAATTTACTCCTTAATTAATAATGAAAATAAAATTAGAAATTTATATAAATGTACATTATGTAAAATGAATTCCCAAATAAAATTTATTGTATTTTAACAAAATTTTCGCTTTTATTAATCTCAGTCCACTGTGTTTGTAATAAAATTGTAATTTAACAAGGCTGTTACAACATTTATATATGAATGAATATTAGACTCCACAAGCTAAATACAAACGAAATAAAAACCTCTATTGTTAAGACAGTAGTCGTGACTGACTATAGACTATAGACTAGACTATAGACTAGACTATAGACTAGACTATAGACTAGACTATAGACTAGACTATAGACTAGACTATAGACTAGACTATAGACTAGA
>NW_025807468.1:0-2275 GCF_022045245.1 Lucilia cuprina
AACTATTTTTTGACAAAATCACTCAATTTGTTTTTGGACCATAAGGGTCCAATTTTTACTTTGTGCCAAAAATCGAAATATGGGAGCCTATAGAGGGAGGTCTGGCCTAAATTTCCTCATATTTAGTTTTCATGTTTACAGATAGGCCTCCAAACAAAATTTTCAAAAAGCTATTTTTTGACAAAATCACTCAATTTGTTTTTGGACCATAAGGGAGCCTATAGAGGGAGGTCCGTCCTACATTTTCTCATATTTAGTTTTTATGGTTACAGATAGGCCTCCGAACAAAATTTTCAAAAAATTATTTTTTGACAAATTCACTCAATTAGTTTTTGGACCATAAGGGTCCACTTTTTACTTTGTGCCAAAAATCGAAATACGGGGACCTATACAGGGAGGTCCGGCCTACATTTCCTCATATTTAGTTTTCATGTTTACAGATAGGCTTCCTAACAAAATTTTCAAAAAGCTATTTTTTTACAAAATCACTCAATTTGTTTTTGGACCATAAGGGTCCAATTTTTACTTTGTGCCAAAAATCGAAATATGGAAACCTATAGAGGGAGGTTCGGCCTACATTTCCTCGTATTTAGTTTTCATGTTTACATATAGGCCTCCGAACAAAATTTACAAAAAACTATTTTTTGTCAATATCAGTCAATTTGTTTTTGGACCATTAGGGTCCAATTTTTACTTTGTGCCAAAAATCGAAATACGGGGGACCTATAGAGGGAGGTCCGGCCTACATTTCCACGTATTTAGTTTTCATATTTACCGATAGGCCTCCGAACAAAAATTTCAAAAAACAATTTTTTGACAAAATCACTCAATTTCTTTTTGGACCATAAGGGTCCAAATTTTACTTTGTGCCAAAAATCGAAATACGAGGACCTATACAGGGAGCTCCGGCCTACATTTCCTCATATTTAGTTTTCATGTTTACCGATAGTCCTCCAAACAAAATTTTCAAAAAAACTATTTTTTTTGCAAAATCACTCAATTTGTTTTTGGACCATAAGGGTCCAATTTTTACTTTGTGTCAAAAATCGAAATATGGGATAATATAGAGGGAGGTCCGGCCTATATTTCCTCATATTTAGTTTATGTTTACAGATAGGCCTCCGAACTACATTTTCAAAAAAACTATTTTTGACCAAATCACTCAATTTGTTTTTGGACCATAAGGGTCCAATTTTTACTTTGTGCCAAAAATTGAAATATGGGAACCTATAGAGGGAAGTCTGGCCTACAGTTCCTCGTATTTAGTTTTCATGTTTACGGATAGGCTTCCGAACAAAATTTTCAAAAAACTATTTTTTGTCAATATCACTCAATTTGTTTTTGGACCATAAAGGTCCAATTTTTACTTTGTGCCAAAAATCGAAATACGGGGAACCTATAGAGGGAGGTCCGGCCTACATTTCCACGTATTTAGTTTTCATATTTACCGATAGGCCTCCGAACAAAAATTTCAAAAAACAATTTTTTGACAAAATCACTCAATTTCTTTTTGGACCATAAGGGTCCAATTTTTACTTTGTGCCAAAAATCGAAATACGGGGACCTATACAGGGAGCTCCGGCCAACATTTCCTCATATTTAGTTTTCATGTTTACGGATAGGCCTCCGAACAAAATTTTCAAAAAACTATTATTTGACAAAATCACTCAATTTGTTTTTTGACCGTAAAGGTCCTATTTTTACTTTGTGCCAAAAATCGAAATACGGGCACCTATACAGGGAGGTCCGGCCTACATTTCCTCATATTTAGTTTTCATGTTTACAAATAGGCCTCCGAACAAAATTTTCAAAAATCTATTTTTTACAAAATCACTAATTTTTACTTTGTGCCAAAAATCGAAATACGAGGCCTATAGAGGGAGGTCCGGCCTACATTTTCTCATATTTAGTTTTCATGTTTACAGACATGCCTCCGAAGAAAATTTTCAAAAAAATATTTTTTGACAAAATCACTCAATTTGTTTTTGGACCGTAAAGGTCCAATTTTTACTTTGTGCCAAAAATCGAAATACGGGGACCTATACAGGGCGGTCCGGCCTACATTTCCTCATATTTAGTTTTCATGTTTACAGATAGGCCTCCGAACAAAATTTTCAAAAAACTATTTTTTTTACAAAATCACTCAATTTGTTTTTGCACCATAAGGGTCCAATTTTTACTTTGTGCCAATAATCGAAATATGGGATCCTATAGAGAGAGGTCCGGCCTAAATTTCCTCATATTTAGTTTTCATGTTTACAGATAGGCCTCCGAA
>NW_025807469.1:0-2049 GCF_022045245.1 Lucilia cuprina
TAGAACTGAACTAGAACTGAACTAGAACTGAACTAGAACTGAACTAGAACTGAACTAGAACTGAACTAGAACTGAACTAGAACTGAACTAGAACTGAATTAGAACATGGACTAGACATTAGACTACTTCATAGACTGATTCATATACAAGTTAATAAATCAGACTAGTGAGTACATTACTTCATACCCCAGTTCAAAGACTATTCAATATACTACTCCATAAAGCAATACAGTAGTCCATAGACTAGTCAATAGAGTATTCCAGTCAATAGACTAATTTGTCCCTAGAGTAGCCAGTAGATAATAGTTAAGTTCATTGAATTACATTTTGTATGTAATCACCAAACTCATTTGTTTGCTGGGTGGTCTAATTTGCAACGAGTTTGATTGCATGTACGGACATGTCTATGCGTATGGCATTCTGTTGTACATCTATGTATTTGTTTATTAAAATATTTGCTAATTTGATTTTAAACCACAAATAAATTAAATCTGTCAACACCACATAATCCAACCATAAACAATAAACACGTTGGCAGCATTACTTTTTAGTCAGCAACATATTGTTGCTACAAATATGTGCATGCATTTACATGTGTGTAAATATTTTACTGTCCGCATTTTCATATTATTTTTTTTATACAATAATGAAATTATTTGGCAATATTAATTAGAAAGGTATTTTTTGTTGGAAAATTTTTAATGTAAAATTTTTGAAAAGTTTTAAAATCTTTTTAGTTTTTGCAGCTTTGAGACCGCCATATGTGCCACGTATTTCAAGATATATTAAGATTTTTTTTTTAATTTTTAACACTTTGATAATAATAAAAGATATAACCTTAATATTTATAAAATTATCGGTTCTGTCTAACGCTGTGGGTGCTTTTAAAAATGTAATTATAATTTTAGTTTTTTATAAACTAATTGAAAATTGTTTGCAAAATATTGTTAGATAATGTATTTCAACTTGATTTGTTTATTGGAAATAAGAATTTAACAATTGATTTTTAAAAGTATAATTCTGAAAAAAATTCATAAGTTGAATATATGATAAATTTTTATAATTTATAATTCGCCACAGGAAAAGCAACAAACACTTGTGCAAAATCACTTTATTATAATCATTAATTTCTAAATAATTAACTTTTTTATTTATCATAAAAAAAAAACGAAAGAAAAATTGTTTGTTTGCGATAATTGTTTTGTGGGTTTTGTGGTTTCTGTTAAACTAACTAATGATTTTGTGGCCGATATCACACAAAGTTAAATAAATAATTTATTTATAAACATAACAATATTGATACAGTGATTTAAATTAAATAATTTTACTCTTTTTTTGTTTAATTTAAATTTATTTTAAAACCATGAAAATGTAACAGTTTATTATTGTTATTATTATTTTTTTATTAATAATTATAATAAGATTTTTTTATGGGGATTAAAATGCATTTTTTCGCCTATAAACGTATACGCAATATTTAATTAATTGCGAGAAAAAATTTTCATACGTATAGGAATTTCTTACGTGTAGCTAAAAACGGGGTTTTTTTTATAGATTTTGGACATTTAAGGAATTTGTATAGGGGCTAGGGTCATTATGAAAATTGGCAGTAAAAAGCTCAAATCGGGAGGTACAGTTTTATGGGGACATGGTGGAATAGAAGTAGAATGATTTCTATAATATTCAATAGGCATTGTGCTAATCGAATGGACTGTGTTAATCGATTCAGAAAGTGATTCTGAGCCGCTTGGTTAGTTTACGAACACTGTAGTGGTGTAGGTTATGAAAGCAATTGTTCCGAAAAGCAGGATTCACAATACTGGTTATATTTAATGAAAGTTGCTACGCCCCCTTATACTAATCCGCCAAATTTTTGTCATAAATAATAAAGTTTCTCCGACAAAATTTGAAGACTAACTGTTATACTATCATAGATATACTGCTTTAATATTATCTTAATATCTTAGATAGATAGATAGATAGATAGATAGATAGATAGATAGATAGATAGATAGATAGATAGATAGATAGATAGATAGATAGATAGAT
>NW_025807470.1:0-1570 GCF_022045245.1 Lucilia cuprina
TTACATTCAAAAATATGTTCATTTAAACCTGTGTCCTTTAATTTCATCTTTTTCATATTTTAGTATTAAGTATGACAGAACATACATTTGGTGTTGAATAAAGTATTTGGACAATTTTAAAAATTTATTTAGTTAATTATTTTATTAAAGACTATAACATTGTATATACAATAAAAAATGTAATTTTATTATGAGCCACGCACAACAACACCTAAATCACCCCACACAAACCACCTTTCCCGCCCACCGAAATATAAAACACAATTTAATACAATATCATCAGTTAGTATAATAGCTTTTTTATTTGAACTGTTTATCTTAAACATAATACAATTAATTCTTACAACCTACTTATATAGTTAATTCCTAACACTACTTATTTTCTATAAAATAATCTGTCATATCGGTATACATATCCAGAAGGTAATATAAGTCCTTTAAATCTCGTTTGGAGATGATAGAGTTTCATAACAAATCCATCTTTTTCGCATAGTTGAAAGAACAGGATCAGAAGATAGAAGTAAACTATTAAAAATATCTTCATTCTGTGATTGCCTGGAGCATTTTCTTGAGCTGAAAAGTTGAACATGCTTAAAATCTCGATTCCTCACTTCCTGGGCTTCTTCTGTTAACTCTCCAAGTGGAAGAATATTCGATTCAATTATTATTTGACCATGACACAATACTTTGTGTACTGTTGGTGTTAGTTCCCTCCATGGATACAGAGATACAAGTAATTTAGAAATTTCAGATGTATATTCCCCAAATCGATTTCCATTAATTTTATGTTTACTATTCAGTGCCATTAAAATAGTGTTAACTCTTCGAAGCAACTCCTTGTCGATTCCAGTTATTTTTGAAGTAATTTCAAAATCACGAAAAAACTTCACGTCGTATTACCGTCATTTGTACTACCGCAACTTGGAAGTGGTTTATCGATGTTTAATCCCATCTGAACTTTAAATTCTTCTTGGATTCTGCTTTTTTCCGCAGCTCTTAGTTCTTTCAATTCTTCATTGTTTTTGTTGATTTAGTAAGATTCTCTGGCACACTTCTATATTTGAGGTCGTATGCTATGTGTAAAAAGTAATCCAAAAATCGTATTCTGGCATGAAGTGGTGAAATTCCGAAAGACAGGACTTCTTCATTAATACTTCTGCTTTTGTTTATATTTGAGAATTGCGACTTTTTCTCATTTCATATTGAGCATCTCCAGAAGGAAGAAGTTTCTGTTATGGCATTGCTGTCCTTTCCATCAATCATTGTTAAGCTTAGCTTATATGATACGTTAATAGAGAATTCCTTTATTTTTATGCAAATGGGCTCCAGTGCATTTATTTCATCTTCTAAATATTCCACTAAATCTTTTGTTGTTTTCTTCGACTCCTTTATATATTCAAATCCAATGGGTCTACAAAAATTTTTTGATCCATATATCTTCAAATGAATTTCCGATGCTTGGCGATGATGGATTAAGGAAATATGAACGAATTCGTAATGGCACTAATGATGACATAAATACACTTTTGTAGTCTGCTAATGTCCGACTTCCACAAGCTTGTTTGTATTC
>NW_025807471.1:0-5191 GCF_022045245.1 Lucilia cuprina
GAGACAAATTTTCTATAGAAAACTAGTCTCTTTAGGAGACAAATTTTCTATAGAAAACTAGTCTCTTTAGGAGACAAATTTTCTATAGAAAACTAGTCTCTTTAGGAGCCAAATTTTCTATAGAAAACTAGTCTCTTTAAGAGACAATTTTTCTATAGAAAACTAGTCTCTTTAGGAGACAAATTTTACAGTCTCTATAAGAACCAAGTCTTCTATGGAAAACAAGTCTCTTGAAGATACTTGTTTTCTGTAAAAAATTTATCTCTTTATGCAACCAATTTTTTATAGAAATTAAATTTCTTTAAGAGACTTATTTTCTATAGAAATTCGGTATTTTGAGACAATTTTTTTAAAGAAAACAAGTGTATGTTTGAGTCATCTTTTCTATAGAAATTAAATCTTTTCAGGAGAGAAATTTTCTATAGAAATAAAGTTTTTTTGAAACACAAAATTTTCCCTAATTAACCCTGAACCATAAGCTCTATATTAAGCAAGTACAAATACAACAAATACTTAATCAAAAAACATATTATTATTTAACAATAGTTAACAATTTATTGGCTTTTAAAGCTTTAATAGTAATTTGTATTATTTAATATGTTGTTGTTTTTCTTAATGACATTTTAGATTTAAATTACATTTAATAATAAACATACATTAATACTGCCTACAAATCAAAAACAAAACCACAAAATCAAATAATATTCTCACGCTTTAAATAAATATTTTTTCAAACTTAATTTAATAAAATCAAAAGAAAAAAACTCCCAGCTAAACCTTTGAACTTTAAAAATTAACAGTTAAAAGCAAAAACAAGAAAATCTATAACAAATACAATTGGTTTTATTTTCAGTTGTAGTTCCCTTTTTTTGTTCATTCAATTGTTTTTCTTAAAGTTAATATAAAATATTAGCTGGTCTAGTGAGTTGCTATTGGTTTTCTAACGGTTTGAAATTTAAAACAAACAACAGGTATTTGTTACTTTACTTGGAATCAACTGCTGCATTACTGCATTTTTTATGTTTTTCTTTTTTGTTTTATTATTATTTTTATATGGTCATTTAGTTTTAAGTTTTTCTTTTAGTTTTTTTTTCTATTATTTTCTTTATTTTTATATTTTTCTTTAATTTAAGTTTTTAAAACAGGTTTCTTGCATTTGAACAATTTCAAAGTTGTTTGTTACCTACGATTTCTAATTCCAACTAAAATGTACTATTTGCTTGAGTACCACCAACAACTCTACTACGATTCCCCCTTTATGTCTGTATGGTTGTAAACCAAAAAAACAAATGTGGAAAATAAACCTGCCTCCCCCCACTTACATAAAGTTGGTGTTTTTTTAATGAAAAATCATGATTTGTAGTTTACAATTTTGCGTTTAAGTATTTTTGTTTTTTAACTTTTCCAACTTTTACTTGAATCATGCAAAAAAATTACAAAAAACATTTTCAGTTTTTATTTCAATTTTTTGTTAAATTAAAAATGATTTAAGCTTTTTCTTAAGGAATTTACTTCCGGCTTAAAGGAAAAATATATTAAACCAGTGAAGACATTATGTAAGGATGAAATTTTCTTTCAGATACAAATTTTCTATAAGAAACAGGACTCTTTAAAGAGACACATTTTCTAAAGAAAACAAGTCTCTTTAAAGAGACACATTTTCTAAAGAAAACAAGTCTCTTTAAAGAGACACATTTTCTAAAGAAAACAAGTCTATTTAAAGAGACACATTTTCTAAAGAAAACAAGTCTCTTTAAAGAGACACATTTTCTAAAGAAAACAAGTCCCTTTAAAGAGACACATTTTCTAAAGAAAACAAGTCTCTTTAAAGAGACACATTTTCTAAAGAAAACAAGTCTCTTTAAAGAGACACATTTTCTAAAGAAAACAAGTCTCTTTTTTTCTTCAAAGAGACATATTTTCTAGAGTTAACAATTAACAATAAACTTTTAAAAAGACTAAGTTTCTATAGATAATCTGTCTCTTGAAGAGACTTTGTTTCTATAGAAAATTTGTCTCTTAAGAGACAGAAATTAAGTCTCTTAAGAGACAAAAAAATTTGTCTCCGAAAAAGACAAATTTCTAAAGAAATAAAGTGTCTTTAAGAGACGAAATTTCTATAAAAAATAAATCTCTTAAGAGACAAATTTTCTTAAACAAATAATCTATAGAAATTAGGTCTCTTTAAGAGACAAATTTTCTATAGATATTAGGTCTTCGTAAAAGATAAAATTTCTATAGAAATAAAGTGTTTTTAAGAGACAAAATTTCCGAAAAAGACAAATTTCTAAAGAAATAAAGTGTCTTTAAGAGACCAAATTTCTATAAAAAATAAATCTCTTAAGAGACAAATTTTCTTAAACAAATTATCTATAGAAATTAGGTCTCTTTAAGAGATAAATTTTCTATAGAAGTTAGGTCTTCGTAAAAGATAAAATTTCTATAGAAATAAAGTGTTTTTAAGAGACAAAATTTCTATGAAAATTAAATCTCTTTAGGATACAAATTTCCTATAGAAATTAAGAGACACATTTTCTATGGAAAAGTCTCTTATAAACAAATTATCTTTAGAAATTAGGTCTTCGTAAAAGATAAAATTTCTATAGAAATAAAGTGTTTTTAAGAGACAAAATTTCTATGAAAATTAAATCTCTTTAGGATACAAATTTTCTATAGAAATTAAGAGACAAATTTTCTATGGAAAAGTCTCTTATAAACAAATTATCTATAGAAATTAGGTCTCTTTTTAGTAAAGGAATTGTATAAGAGACAAAATTTCTGTAGAAATTAAATCTGTTTAAGAGACAAATTTTCTAATAAAATTAACGCTATTTATGAGATAAATTTTCTATGGAGATAAAGTCTCTTTAAGAGACAAATTTTCTCTACAAATAAATATTCTTTAAGTGATTAATTTTTATTCGTAAAATTTTTTATTGAAAAAACGTTTCTTGAATCCATAGTGTTTATATTAAAGAACTCTTTTAAATTTTACTATTCCACAGACAGGATAGATATTGTTTTTTGAACATAGTTTGGCGCTATCCTATGTAATCCAAAAACAAGAAAAAATAACAAAATTATGATTTAAGAAAAAATGATTATTAATATTTGAGGCGTTGCGTTTTAAGCTATTAGCGCATACAAATCATTTATTTTTTTCTATTTTGTATATTTGTACTTTCAATACAGGAAGCTCTATTTGTATGTTTATTTCGCACATTTGCTATACAGTTTATTATTTAAAATTGTGTTTTTGTTTTGTTGCTGCAAACAGAAAATTTATAAAAAAAAATCATACAAATATGAACTCTTAGCTACAAGGCTAAAATATTACATTACATATTCATACAGTATTTTTTTAATTTTTGTTTATGGCTAACAATTTTTAAGCATATTTTGGATTTAACATGAATTTTGTGTTTTTTTTATTGTATTATTGAACCTACAATTACAAAAAAGAAATAACATGTGAAGACGTTAATATCGCACCATTGTGCACAGCTTACACTAACTAAATACATATTGTTGCTTGTGTATGCAAAGATGTATTTAAAATTTGAATATAAATTTAAATTCCTAACAAGTCATACATACAAAAAAAGTTTTTTTGTTGTTTTTTTTCGGCAGTTGGTTAGAAAACCAACAAAATGTTTAAGAGTGACACACACAACAAATATATGGATGGACGGGCGGACGGACAGACAGACAGACATTAGGGCAAAATGAATAATGTACGTGCTTGTTATTGAAAAATTTATAAGCAAATAATTTTTAATTAAAAGTAAAACAACAAAAAACTACAACAAAACTAACAAACAAATAATGAAAAAAAAAACTACTTAAAAACCTACAACATTTTACGTCTAATGAATCCACCAACAGGGTGGCAAATATATAAAGAAACACTATGAAATATGAAAAGAAAAATATGTTTAAATACTTAATAATACGAATAATTAATCGATTAAATAGATTACAGACGTTTAATCGAATAAATACAAGTCTCTAAAAAGGATTGTAATATTCATTTAAAACATTTCTCTTAAAGAGAAAGTCTCAAAAGAGCTTAAGTTTTCTATAGAAAACTATATTCTTGAAGAAATTTGAATTCCAATGAAAACAAAACTCTTGAAGAGATTAGAGTTAGAAAACTAGTCTCTTTAAGAGATTATTCTAAAGAAAGCCAGACTTCCAAAACATAGAAACTTTTATACAAGTCACTCTGTTCGGGTTGGGGCCCAAACATATATGAATTTTTTATTATTATTGCTAAAATCTTTTGAAGCATGAAGGTTTTTCTAACACTCAGAAAAAAACAACAACAACAACAACAGTGCAAAAACACACTGTGAGTATAAGTATAATTTTGTTTTAAAATTTCTTGGATTTTTATATTTAAAAAAAAAAAGATTTAACAGGTTGTTTGTTTATTATTTAGTAGTTTGTTTGTAGGTAATTGTACTTTTGAGACATTTGATTTGTCAACTATGAAATTTTTTTAATAAACAAAAAAAAAATACTAATAAATATTACCTAAATTACTTCCTTTTGTAGCTTTAACCAAAAAAAAAAAAAAAAAAAAAAAAAAAAAAAAAAAAAAAAAAAAATAAAAATTAGGCATTAACCAAAAAACCCCGAAAAGTTATTAAACTTTAATAAGAATTAGCAAATTGTCATTTTGTAATAAATATTTTTAAGGGGGAAATTTTGCATTTTGTTAACTGTGTCTTGGTCAAATTTAAGCAAAATTTTAATGGCGTTAAACTATTATGAAATTTTATTTAAAAGGAAAAGAAGACTTTTTATGGAAATAAAGGTTTTTTAGAGAAAACTATTTTCTATAGAAATTAAATCTCTTTAAGAGACAAATTTTCTATAGAAATTAAGACTCTTTAAGAGAAAAATTTTCTATAGAAATTAAGACTCATTAAGACTCTCTTAAGAGACAAATTTTCTATAGAAATTAAGTCTCTTTAAGAGACAAATTTTCTATAGAAATCAAGTCTCTTTAAGAGACAAATTTTCTATAGAAATTAAGTATCTTTAAGAGACAAATTTTCTATAGAAATTAAGTCTCTTTAAGAGACAAAATTTCTATAGAAATCCAGTCTCTTTAAAAGAGACAAAATTTCTATAGAAATCCAGTCTCTTTAAAAGAGACAAAATTTCTATAGAAATCCAGTCTCTT
>NW_025807472.1:0-1072 GCF_022045245.1 Lucilia cuprina
GCCTATAGAATTCGTTGAGCTGAGCTCAGCGAGCTTTTTCGTAAATGAAAATTAAACGTTTCGAAGCTGTTTTTGAAACGTTACGAAGTTCAGAGAGCGAAAAGGAGGCGGAGATGGTGCAGTAATCCGAATTTCCGAGCGGTGCAAGAGTCATACTTATCAGGATGTGGGGTGAGAAAGAGGTCAAGGGTATTATTATGGTGTCCAATACATGAATTATGTGTTGGTTCATTCACGAATTGTCCAAGGTGGTTTTGCGCGGCAAATAACTCAACATATTGGCCTTCTGGAGTTGTATGACTTGAATGGCGAAGCTACAATTTCACTGTTTGGACAACTCTCAGAAATCTTTAGTAAGGAATCGAAAATGGGGTCGAAGTTCCTTTCCCGTGTTTGGACTTCTATAAAGAAACCCGAAATGCAAATAGTGTTCCCAAATATTGAATTTAACCCAGAGACAGCTAAATTCAGTGTCATTTGTGCCTAATGGTTGCTGGCACTGGTACATAACTTCATTGAGAACGTACATATCAATGCCCCGATTGAAGTTGAAAAGCGAATGTCATATTTTTTCATGCCTTGTTAAAAAAGCAACAACAACACTGTATATTAGAAAAAGATGTAGACCCTACTAAGAAAACAGAATATAGCCTCTGGAAAGCTGTTAAACATATGCAATGCCCTATTGCATATGAGTTACCCATACGCCTCCAGAATGGTCAATGGGCAAAAAATACGTCAGAAAAACTTGAAGCATTCGCCAATCACTTGAATAATGTGTTTACTGAATATGATACAGATTTTAGTATTAGTGCTAACATTATAAATAATGTGGTTCCACGCCCAATAAAATTCCGGTTCTCTACCGTGAAGACGACAATCGAAGGTCTAAAGGACGAAAATCACCTAGTAAAATTACTACCACGATGATAAGTAACCTACCCAATTCAGCACTGAGAATTATTTTCTTCATCTTTAACTCGATGCTACGTATTGGATATTTCCCTACCTCATTGAAAGTATCCGAAATTGTTATGATACCAAAACCGGGAAAAGATGTCACTCAAGTGAC
>NW_025807473.1:0-1834 GCF_022045245.1 Lucilia cuprina
TCGGTATACTTTAAGGTGGGTATTGGACCAATATTTTTGTATGTTACAAACATCAGCACAAACGTATAATACCCTCCCCACTATAGTGGTGTAGGGTATAATAAAAATAGAGTTTAATTCGTTTTAAAATTATATGAAACTTTTGGGAAAAAATCCCAAATTTTTACTTCCTTGTTTTAAAAAACACTTAATTTTCAACGAAACTTTAAAAAACAAAGAACAATTTATGTTAAAAAATGTCTAAGTACATTACAGGTGAAATGATTTACAAAAAAAACGACTGATGGTCAAATTGTTTTATTTTCAAAATTTAATTTTGAATTATGTCTGTTAGTTTAAATTATAACAGTTCGCAATTTCCATGTTCGTCAATGGTATACAAATTTTAAATTGACTACAGACCAATAGATGGTGCTGTACATTGAAAAACAATGACAAAATTAATTTTAAACATACTTTTAGGAAGAAAAATATATTACAGTTAAAATGTTGTTGTGTCAGGCACTTATATGACCTGTGAATAAATAATTTAATAATAATACCAATATTTATGTACATTTAAAAAACAATTATTGAATTATTGAGTCAGTCTTGAAAACTAATAGTCAGAGAAAGTGAAATTCTTAACAAATATTTCAGCAATACAATAGAATTTTTTAATTTTTTTAAACAAAAAACTTTGAGATGATTGAAAAGTAAATACAAAATGTTTGCATAATTTATCTAATACAGAACCTTAAATGATAAAACTATAAATATCCACCATAGCATCCAAAGATATTTTCAAGTTTAAATCAAGTTTTTTTCGAGTTGTACAAAAATATGTATTTTATAATAAAAAAACTAAATAAGATAAATATTCAAATTGATAGAGTTCATAAATAAAAAATGAAAATTTAGGCGAAAAAAACTAAATTTTCTAAATTTAAAACTAAGAAATAAATCTCGTAAAATTTGTTCACTGGTCAGCGATTAAACCAACTTCTTTTGTAACATTAAAAAACAGGTTAATTTTTTTTAAGCCAAATAATATAACACTTATATGTATATAACGTTTACACTTTAAAATGTACACATAATACAACTCCTTTTAACGAAGAAGTAAAAAAGCCATTAAAATCATATTAAATATGGGTCAGTATTACACAGTAACAAGTAAGAGTTCTATATTCGGCTGTGCCGAATCTTATATACTCTTCACCATGATGTGTTTAAAGCCTTTTGTACCTTTTGAAGAACGAAAAAGTACCAAAAAGTCCCCATCTATGGGTCCTCAGTTAATCCGGGCCATACAAACTTAATTACATGTTCCTAGGTTCAATATTGTAGAAATTGTAAAAAGTACCTTTTGAAGTACCAAGAAGTCCCCTTTTACTGGTTCTCACTTAATCCGGGATATACGAACTTAATAACATGTTTCTAGGTTCAATATTATAGAAATTTCAAAAAGTACCTTTTGAAGAATGAAAAAGTACCAAAAAGTACCCTTTCATGGGTCCTCACTTAATCCTGGCCATACATACTTAATTACATGTTTCTAGGTTTAATATCGTAGAAATTGCAAAAAATACCTTTTGAAAAACGAAAAAGTACCAAAAAGTCCCCTTTTATGGGTCCTTACTTAATCCGGGCCATACATACATAATTACATGTTTCTAGGTTTAATATTATAGAAAATTCAAAAAGTACCTTTTGAAAAACGAAAAAGTACCAAAAAGTCCCCTTGTATAAGTCCTCACTTAATCCGGGCCATACATACTTAATTACATGTTTCTAGGTTCAATATTGTAGAAATTGCAAAAAGTACCTTTTGAAAAACGAAAAAGTACCAAAA
>NW_025807474.1:0-1289 GCF_022045245.1 Lucilia cuprina
GAACAGAACTAGAACAGAACTAGAACAGAACTAGAACAGAACTAGAACAGAACTAGAACAGAACTAGAACAGATCTAGAACAGATCTAGAACAGAACTAGAACTGAACTAGAACAGAACTAGAACAGAACTAGAACAGAACTAGAACTGAACTAGAACAGAACTAGAACAGAACTAGAACGGAACTAGAACTGAACTAGGACAGAACTAGAACAGAACTAGAACAGAACTAGAACAGAACAGAACTAGAACAGAACTAGAACAGAACTAGAACAGAACAAGAACAGAACTAGAACAGAACCAGAACAGAACTAGAACAGAACTAGAAAAGAACAGCAACATTTTTTTAAGTTAACTTACTTTTGATGCCAATGATTATTACGTTTTTTTATTGTCATTTAGTTTAAATATATAAATAAGTAAACTAACTACTCATGCAATAAGTATAATTATGAAATTTTTCATAAGCTTAAGAAGAAAAGTAAATAAACAATTGTATATATTTTCACGTATAAACACATACACAAAACTACGGTATACTGATAAATATTTCTACAATCACATATATCACACAAGCAAATGTTCGTATATAAGAAAACAAAACTTACATATACATACATATGAGTATATGTATACAAATGATATCAACAAAATACATACAAAATATATTTTACAAAAAAAAATTTTACTCACTAGTTAGTCATATACATACATACCTATGTATAAAATTTATTTTATGCATAAGTTTGAGTAAGAATAAAACTTTTTAAATTAATTTCGAAATGTACAAAAAAAAAAAAAAATAATAATAAAACGATAAGAAATTATATTTATACATATGTATGTATATAAAATGTTATACAATATAGACAAATTAAACTCAACATTCATATAAGTATATACAAACACACAGACAACATACTCATTAATTTACATTTATTATTTGTTGCAAAATTTGTAGCATATTGTTAGGATGAACATTATATATATGTATTTTGGAGCACACACATGTATACATTACGCATAATTATATTTTTTTTATACATTTTATTATTTAAATGTATGAGTAAGAAATAAAAAGTAATTCTATAGTTTTAATTTAAAAACAGCTTGTTATTAATTATTTTTACTTTATTTTAATAATTTGATTTTCATGGACTAGGCTATAGACTAGACTAGACGATAGACTACACTATAGACTAGACTATAGACTAGACTATAGAATAGACTATAGACTAGACTATAGACTAGACTATAGACTAGACTATAGACTAGACTATAGACTAGACT
>NW_025807475.1:0-1403 GCF_022045245.1 Lucilia cuprina
GACTAGACTATGACTAGACTATGACTAGACTATGACTAGACTATGACTAGACTATGACTAGACTATGACTAGACTATGACTAGACTATGACTAGACTATGACTACTCTATGACTACTCTATGACTAGACTACACTATGAGTAGACTATGATTTAGTACATTTCCTACAAAAAAAAGGACTTACTCGTTTTCACTACTATCGAAATTCACATTCTGACATACATTTAATTTCTTTATAAATCATTTTAATTTAAAATGAACGATGATAGTTTTATATACAGGACCGAACAAAAAACAACAAGGAAGAAAATAAAATTAGTACCTTGTCCTCTGTTTACGACGGTTCATCATAAATGAATGACTATAACAAAAAGGATTTCTTCGTTTTTTATATTTTTGTGTTGAACGTTGAAATTGTATGAATAATTTATGTGTATAATTTCAAAAGATTTAAGATAATTGTTTAAAGCATTTAATTTGTATGAATAGTAAATATAAAGCCGGAAAACAAAGAGTTAATAACGAAGAGGGAAATTTTTCTTAACTTTTAGCAAATCAACTATTTAAAATGATAGCATTAAATATGGAGCAAATATTTTCGAATATACTGAAAGAATTACTAAAATTTTCTAATTTATAATTTTAATTATTTTATTGTTATCGCCATTTTTATTAATTTTCGTTTATGCCTTTTATCGGTAGAATTTTAATGAAAAATTAATATTTAATATTGTCATTAAATAAAATGTCACCAAAAATTTACTAAAACTATTGTCATCATAACTAAACATAGATTATGGTGTCAAAATCATTCAATACATATTGTCTGTTGGACAGCAATAAATTGTTCATTAATAAAATATATTTTTAGTAAAATGAACAACGGTTGTAAAATAGAAAATATGAATGGAAAAAATATGATGTTTGGTTTGTAAAACATAAAGTAGTTGAAACAAGTGTCAATATGAGTTAAAAATAGCAAAAATATGTTTTAACTATTTGTACAGTATCTTTGTACATTACAAAATTGAAATGAATTTATAATAAAGTCAAAAGGGAGTAATGGAAATAAGAATGTATCAGGGATGGGGGTAATGATTACACAAAGTAATTCATTACATGGTCAATTACAATTACATGTAATGTGTAATGGGGCATTAACAAATTACATTTGCTTGTAATTGTAATTAAAGTTTGGCCAAATACAATGCTTGTAACTACTGCAAACAATAATTCCCCTATAATTCACTAACTAACTAACTAACTAACTAACTAACTAACTAACTAACTAACTACCTAACTACCTAACTAACTAACTAACTAACTAACTAACTAACCAACTAACTAACTAACTAACTAACTAACTAACTAACTAACTAACTAACTAACTAACTAACTAACTAA
>NW_025807476.1:0-1589 GCF_022045245.1 Lucilia cuprina
TAGTTAGTTAGTTAGTTAGTTAGTTAGTTAGTTAGTTAGTTAGTTAGTTAGTTAGTTAGTTAGTTAGTTAGCTAGCTAGTTAGTTAGTTAGTTAGTTAGTTAGTTAGTCAGTTAGTTAGTTAGTTAAAAAATGTGAAATTTTTATTAATTTAAAAATCATAAAATTTTCTTATAAATATTTCAATATGTTGTATTTTTTTCCAATTAAGTTTAGTAATACCTAACCGCAGGCTACATCCGAAAATAACATTTCTTCTCTACGAGAAGTCTGTAATAGAAAATGTTCAAATATAAGTCATAAATAGTTTATTTCTACATTTCTTTGTTGTGTTGTATCTATTTTAAAAGTATTTTTTTGATAGAAAAAATTTTACTTCATATGTATGAAAACATCATTTCAATACATCAACTCAGTGTGGCTGTAGTCGAAAAAATATTTTTTATAACATACTTACATACATTGGAAGAAGATGATAACTAATAGAAATACTTTATTTTCGAAAAAAATCTCTTCTGTGAAAATTGAAAATGACCAAGTTAACAGTATATTTGAAATTAATTGAAATTTGGATGAATATAATTTTAAAATTCTTACATTGCAACTCTCTGCCATATGCAAACTTTTTAAGTAAGTGTGAAATTGATTATAGTTGTCTAAATTTGAACCAACATTCACAAGAAGTCTGTTTAACCTCACACAATTTGTTGGGCATGCAAATGTGTAATTTAAAGCAAAATCCCATCTAACAATACATGATAGAAACGGAAATTTAAAAAAATAACAAAAAGCTTAAAAAATATATTTATGTATATATTTTCAAACACACTACTAGCAATGGTGATTTTTGCCAAATTCTATTTAATATGTATGTATGGAAAATTTATATATATATATAACTATTCATTATATAATACATATTTAGTTCGTATAAAATTCATCTAAAAGTACTTTACTAGCAAATGTCCTTGTACATATAAGATGAAAAGTAGGTTAATAAGAAAAAAAAACTAAAAATCTTTAAGAGAAATTCAAAATGATAATGTTGTGCAGTACAATATTTTGAAACTTTACATCAAATATAATACTTTACAACAAATACATTAACATGATTATTATAAAACAGAATAAGAAGTAGAAAAACTATGCGGAAATGTACATATAAGATGAAAAGTAGGTTAATAAAAAAAAAAAAAAAAAAAAAAAAAAAACTAAAAATCTTTAAGAGAAATTCAAAATGATAATGTTTACTATTCTTTGAATATTTCTTTTAATTTTGTTGCTACAAAGAAAAAAACATTTTGTTAAAAGTTCTAATCGGTTTTGAATAGTTGTTAAGTAGTTCTAATGTAGTCTTCTTCGTTTATTGTAGTTTTGAATGTGTTATAAATATTTTTTCATTTAGAGGCCTGGTAAATTATTGCTTAAACTTTACTGTTTTATTATTGAAAAGGAAACTTTAAATTAAAACTTTTACTTCAAATTCTAGTTCTAGTTTAGTTCTAGTTCAGTTCTAGTTCAGTTCTAGTTCAGTTCTAGTTCAGTTCTAGTTCAGTTCTAGTTCAGTTCTAGTTCAGTTCTAGTTCAGTTC
>NW_025807477.1:0-1226 GCF_022045245.1 Lucilia cuprina
GACAGACAGACAGACAGACAGACAGACAGACAGACAGACTGACAGACTGACAGACTGACAGACTGACAGACTGACAGACTGACAGACTGACGGACAGACAGACAGACAGACAGACAGACAGACAGAAAGACAGAAAGACATCACTATGAGATTTCTTAGATTCCATTGTTCAACATATTTCGAAAAAAAAATTAAGAAACCCTGCCTTCACACCCAGTACCACCTCACTGATTGCTGGTCATTTCCAAATCGCTGTTTAATGTATTTGATGTGATGTCACTTAACAATTGGTTCCCACAATTATTTGTTTTGTATTTTCTGCTCTGAATTTGTGGTTGTTGTTGCTGTTGCTATTATTATGGTTAATTTTATTATTTGTTTTCTCAAAAAAATCTTATTTAAATAAGCTTTAGTTATTAGTACTTATATGGAAATTATCTATTTAGTTTAATAACAAAAGATACATTTTTATTTATTTTCAAACTTTAAATCTTTCAATAAACAGCATTGTTGTTTCAGAGAAACAAACAACTAAAATGACAATAAAAAAAGTATTAGATTTTTTAGTTTATATAAAATAAATAAAATTTAGTTGTGGAAATAAAAACCTATATTAACTGTAGTTTAGTTATGTTTTTTTAGTATTGTCAAGGCTTCATTTTATCTCTAACTATTTGTTGTTTTATTTTTATTAGTTTAATCTTTGCTACTGTTTTATTTTTTTCTTTTTGTTGTTGATATTTTATTTAGGCATTTAGTTACTTTAGTTTTTATAGCTCTGACTACTTAAAATTAGTAAATAAACTATTAAATGAGATTTTAATCATTGTGTACTGAAACATAAATACCAATGATTTTGTTATACTAAAAAACACACAACAGAAAACGAAAATAGTTGAAAAATTAAATAGTATTGTTCTGCAGTTTAAGTCTAAATTATGCGACAATATTTTGTGGATTAAGATGGAAGTGCGTGCCACGGTAGCTGAGAATTTTAAAAGCTTATAAAAATATCTTTAGTAATCATAATTTAAAATTATCTATATATTGGCCAATTTTGATTTAAGTCAAATATTTTTTTGTTAATCAATTAAACTTATATTTGTATGAACTAAAAATCTAGTTCTAGTTCAGTTCTAGTTCAGTTCAGTTCTAGTTCAGTTCTAGTTCAGTTCTAGTTCAGTTCTAGTTCAGTTCTAGTTCAGTTCTAGTTCAGTTCTAGTTCA
>NW_025807478.1:0-1958 GCF_022045245.1 Lucilia cuprina
GTAGAATTATTTTCACAGCTTTCAAAACGCGGTAGTTTGAGGTTCCGATATGGCTGCAAATAACATTGACAGTTTTCACGCTATGACAGTCATTTATGAATCATTTTACAGCATTATGATTGCACTTCAATATGGTATATCATTTGTAGCATAATGTGTATTTTTAGAAATTATTCAATCTGATAGATCGGTAGAATTATTGCTCTATGTTTTATAAACGCAGTAATCTGAGGTTGCGATATGGTTGCAATTAACTTTGGCAGTTTTCGTGCTAGGACAGTCGTTTATGCACCATTTTAAAGCATTAAAATTGCCATTTGTTTTGGTATATAATTTATTGCATAATGTATTTTTAGAAAATGGCCAGTTGGATAGATCGGTAGAATTATTTTCCCAGGCTTAAAAAGGCGGTAATTTGAAGTTCCGATATGGTTGTGAATAACTTTGACAGTTTTCATGCTATGACAGTCATTTATGCATCATTTTAAAGCATTATGACTGCACTTTAATTTGGTATATCATTTGTGGCATAATGTGTTCGTCTAAAAAATGGTAAATTTGAAGGATCGGTAGAATTGTTGTTCTATGTTTGAAAACGCTGTGATTTAAGGTTCCGATATGGTTGCAAATAACTTTGACAGTTTTCATGCCAGAACAATCGTTTATGCATCATTTTAAAGCATTACAGTTGCACTTTGTTTTGGTGTATAATTTGTGGCATAATGAATTTTTAAAAAAATTGGATAGATCGGTATATTTATTGGTACAGGTTTAGAAATGCGGTAATTTAAGGCTGCAAATATCATTTATAGTTTTCATGTTATTGCAGTCGTTTATATATCTTTTTATTGCGTTATAGTTGCCATTTGTTTTGGTATATAATTTATTGGCTAATATATTTTTAGAAAATGGCCAATTGGATAGATCGGTAGAACTATTTTCCCAGGTTTAAAAATGCGGTAATTTGAGGTTTCGATATGACTGCAAATAACATTGACAGTTTTCAAGCTATGATAGTCATTTATGAATCATTTTAAAGCATTATGATTGCACTTCAATATGGTATATCATTTGTAGCATAATGTGTATTTTTACAAATTGGTCAATTTGATAGATCGGTAGAATTATTGTTCTATGTTTAATAAACGCAGTAATCTGAGGTTCCGATATGGTTGCAATTAACTTTGACAGTTTTCGTGCTAGGACAGTCGTTTATGCACCATTTTAAAACATTAAAATTCCATTTGTTTTGGTATATAATTTAGTGCATAATGTATTTTTAGAAAATGGCCAATTGGATAGATCGGTGGAATTATTTTCCCAGGTTTAAGAAGGCGGTAGTTTGAGGTTCCGATATGGTTGTGAGTAACTTTGACAGTTTTCATGCTATGACAGTCATTTATGCATCATTGTAAAGCATTATGATTGCACTTTAATTTGGTATATCATTTGTGGCATAAAGTGTTCCTCTAAAAAATGGTCAATTTGATGGATCGGTAGAATTGTTGTTCTATGTTTAAAAACGCTGTGATTTGAGAAGCCCATATGGTTGCAAATAACATTGACAGTTTTCATGCCAGGACAATCGTTTATGCATCATTTTAAAGCATTACAGTTGAACTTTGTTTTGTTTATATATCTTTTTATTGCATTATAGTTTCCATTTGTTTTGGTATATAATTTATTGCATAATATATTTTTAGAAAATGGCCAATTGAATAGATCGGTAGAATTATTTTCACAGCTTTAAAAACGCGGTAGTTTGAGATTCCAATATGGCTGCAAATAACATCGTTTATGCATCATTTTAAAGCATTACAGTTGTACTTTGTTTTGGTGTGTAATTTGTGGCATAATGAATTTTTAAAAAAATTGGATAGATCGGTATATTTATTGGTACAGGTTTAGAAATGCGGTAATTTAAGGCTCCGATGTGGTTGCAAATATCATTTATAGTT
>NW_025807479.1:0-1296 GCF_022045245.1 Lucilia cuprina
CTAGTCTAGTCTAGTCTATAGTCTAGTCTAGTCTATAGTCTAGTCTATAGTCTAGTCTATAGTCTAGTCTATAGTCTAGTCTATAGTTTAGTCTATAGTCTAGTCTATTGCCGAGCCTACAGACTAGTCTATAGTTTAATCTATAGTTTTTTCTAGTTTAGCCTATAGCCTAGTCTATAATGTACTCCTGTTATTATTACATTTAAAAATTTATTGTTTTACGAATTTAGACTTCTAAGATTTAATTCAATATCTAATAACTCAATCAGTCATTCAATTTTAACTACAATGAACCCCCGCCGATTTAAATCAGAATTTCAAAATCTCTTAAACATAAAAATTTCATTATTTAAAAATCTTATTGACCATTTCCTTTCTTCTTTTCTGCCATTTTTTAGTTCCCTTAAACGGATATACATATGTTTGTTTGTTTTAACTTAAAAAAAACATCTCAATTGTAAAATAACAATTGCATTTTCCTTTTAATTTTCTTACAAACAAAAAAAAAACAATATTTTCCAACAGTCTAGCTGAAACATTTATAATTTATGTCCTTCCATTCTGCTCTACTCTTAATGTCCTGTTGCAACATTAAAAATTAAACTCCGATTGTTGCAACATACACACTTCCTGTTGTCTTCTTGGTCATTGTTTGTGTAATGTTGTAAACAATAAGAAAATGTCTTACCTTTCAATAGGACTGTAAAAAAATTTTGTAAAAGTTTTCTTTAAATAACATTTTTTTTTGGTATAAACAGAAGCACTAAATTGTTTCTTTATTTTATTTGCTCAATTGTTGTAAGGATGCTACTGTTGCTACAGCAGTTTTGTTTTCGTAGCAAATTGCAGGAAATAAGCTGTAAAGGAAATCAAATTTTACAATTCAATTAAATAGTAGAGTAGAATTTTTTGCTAAAAATGGACAAAGGACTATAGTTCTTTTTTAATGTTTTTGTGTATTTTTATTGTTTTACTTTAACGTAACTTAAAAATGGTACATCTGAGGGTGTTTCTTACATTTTATGTCATTATTTTATGAAAAGTATTTTTTACTTCTGATAAATTGATTTGTCAAATCACATTTCAACGTACAAAATAACGGAAACGGAAGTGATAAATATAAGTGAATTGATTTGTAAGGTATTACAAAGTTATTTGATATGAGTTGAAAGTATTTTTGTTCTGTTATAGTTCAGTTCTGTTCTAGTTCTGTTCTGTTCTAGTTCTGTTCTAGTTCTGTTCTAGTTCTGTTCTAGTTCTGTTCTAGTTCTGTTCTAGTTCTGTTCTAGTTCTGTT
>NW_025807480.1:0-2068 GCF_022045245.1 Lucilia cuprina
TAGATTCAAAATAGAAATACTTATATTAAGTCCCTTCTATAGAATATTCAGATTCTCATATCAATTTATTCTTCACTTGGCTCCCCAGCCATATCAATTTTAAAAACATTGAGATAAAAAAATGGTCCCCTCAGCAGCCAATTCCTTTAAATAGTAATTAAGGAAAAAATTAAATTCCAGAATTAAAAAATTGTAACAGTTTTAGCTTAAAAACATTATTAGATTGGGAGAAAGTGCGTAAATAATAGGGTAAAACATTCCACCACCTTGCAATGCGAACTAAAAAAGATTTTTCCATGAAAGACGAAGATATCCTAGGAATTAATATTTGAGGGTTTCTTATAGACCGAGTAAACATAAAAGAGCAGTACAAGGGAAGTGGTTTACAGTTTTTAATAACCCTATAAAAGAAAATCATATTACGGAAGTTTACAAAATCATAAAAAGAACAATGAAGAAAACGCAAAACATGTGATGAAATATGTTCCCGAATTCGTATATTGTATACAAAACGTACAACAGCATTAATTAGACGTCTAATTCTATTTAAATACATAGCACTTGTACCAGTGATAACCTCAAAACCATATAGTATCTGAGACATCAACAAGGCATAAGCTAATTTATATCTAACCCTAGATGGTAAATACAAATTCGTGGAGTATAATTTACGCAAAATACCAAAAACTCTAAAACTTAATAAGTCAATGTGATGAGCAAATGAAAGTTTGCAATCCAACATGACACCAAGACATTTAAGTTGGTCAACAAAATCAATTCTAACATCACCCAAGAAAATATTCAAATCAGCAAAAAACCGATTTGTAGGTCCAAACATAATGGCTTTCGTCTTATTAGGGTTAATACACAATGAATTATCCAATGTCCACTCAAGAATACTTCTGAGGCAAAAGTTTATGTTAGATATTAACACATCCTTAAAATCCAAACCACTTCTGAACAGCAGAAAAACATCATCAGCAAAAAGAAAAGAATCACAGATCATAGAATTGACACAAGAAGGAAGACTGTTAACATACAAAATAAACAAAAGAGGCCCCAAAACTGATCCCTGAGGGACACCAGATAAAAGATGACGTAACCCTGAACTAACACCATTCATTTGAACAAACTGAGATCTGCCATCAAGATATGAAAGAATTAGTTTACATGCTGATTTTGAGAAATTAAACTCATTCCGGAGCTTATAAATAAGTTGACAATGATTGATATTGTTGAACGCTTTGGAAAGATCTAGGGAAATTAGAACACTAAACTCATTATTATTCACATTATTTCTGATTTTATCTGTTAAACTTAAAAGCAGAGAGGTTGTGCTAAATCCACTACGAAATGCATATTGTTTCACATAGATACAATTCAAAACTGATTCGAGCATTTGATTTCGGATAACGTGTTCAACAACTTTAGATAATGCTGGAAGAATAGATATAGGCCTAAAATCTTCCGGTCCATGAACTACCACAGACTTAGGTAAAGGTACAACCCTCGCCATTTTCCAACATTTAGGAAAAGTAGAAGTTGTTAAAATAGAGTTAATCAAGTGAAGTATATAATTAGATATATAAGGATAAACTAATTTAACAAATCTAATAGAAATATTGTCAGTACCAACCGAATTAGATTTAACTTTGTTCAACGCTTCTATTAGTTCCATCTCATCAATACAATGAAATGAAAAAGAATCAATCGAATTATCAAAGTTCGTTAAGTTAATATTGGAATTTGTACTGTTACCCGAAACAAAGAAATCATTTAATTCATTAATATCACCTTCATATGTCATTGAATCAATCCCAACACAGCCAGCACCCCTAAGAACCGTCCAAAGAGCAGATGAATCAAGCCCCCAAAAAACTTTAGAAAAATGTAACCTCTTTACTCTACGAATAACATTCTTGGCCTTATTCCGAAGCTTACAGAAAACTCTCCAGTTACTATCTGAGCGATCAGACAAATAGGCTCTATACGCAAGGTCCCTAAGACTTTGGGCAAATAGAATTTCTTTACATTTCATCCAATTTATGTTTTTACGACAAATTCTCTT
>NW_025807481.1:0-2102 GCF_022045245.1 Lucilia cuprina
TAAGGCTCCGATATGGTTGCAAATATCTTTTATAGTTTTCATGTTATAGCAGTGGTTTATATATCTTTTTATTGCATTATAGTTGCCATTTGTTTTGGTATAAAATTTATTGCATAATATATTTTTAGAAAATGGCCAATTGGATAGATCGGTAAATCTATTTTTACAGCTTTAAAAATGCGGTAATTTGATGTTCCGATATGACTGCAAATAACATTGACAGTTTTCACGATATGACAGTCATTTAGGCATCATTTTAAAGCATTATGATTGCATTTCAATATGGTATATCATTTGTAGCATAATGTGTATTTTTAGAAATTGGTCAATTTGAAAGATCGGTAGAATTATTGTTCTATGTTTAATAAACGCAGTAATCTGAGGTTCCGATATGGTTGCAATTAACTTTGGCAGTTTTCGTGCTAGGAGAGTCGTTTTAAAGCATTAAAATTGCCATTTGTTTTGGTATATAATTTATTGCATAATATGTTTTTAGAAAATGGCCAGTTGGATAGATCGGTAGAATTATTTTCACAGCTTTAAAAACGCGGTACTTTAAGGTACCGATATAGCTGCAAATAACATTGACAGTTTTCACGCTATGACAGTCATTTAGGCATTATTTTAAAGCATTATGATTGCACTTTAATATGGTATATCATTTGTAGTATAATGTGTATTTTTAGAAATTGGTCAATTTGATAGATCGGTAGAATTATTGTTCTAATTGGATAGATCGGTATAATTATTTTCACAGCTTTAAAAATGTGGTATTTTAAGGTTCCGATATGGCTGCAAATAACATTGCAGTTTTCACGCTATGACAATCGTTTATGCACCATTTTAAAGCATTAAAATTGCCATTTGTTTTGGTATATAATTTATTGCATAATGTATTTTTAGAAAATGGCCAGTTGGATAGATCGGTAGAATTATTTTCACAGCTTTAAAAACGCGGTAATTTGAAGTTCCGATATGGTTGTGAATAACTTTGACAGTTTTCATGCTATGACAGTCATTTATGCATCATTTTAAAGCATTATGATTGCACTTTAATTGGTATATCATTTGTGGCATAATGTGTTCTTCTAAAAAATGGTCAATTTGAAGGATCGGTAGAATTGTTGTTCTATGTTTAAAAACACTGTGATTTGAGGTTCCGATATGGTTGCAAATAACTTTGAGTGTTATCATGCCAGGACAATCGTTTATGCATCATTTTAAAGCATTACAGTTGCACTTTGTTATGGTGTACAATTTGTGGCATAATGAATTTTTAAAAAAATTGGATAGATCGGTATATTTATTTGTACAGGTTTGGAAATGCGGTAATTTAAGGTTCCGATATAGTTGCAAATATCATTTACAGTTTTCATGTTATAGCAGTCGTTTATATATCTTTTTATTGCATTATAGCTGCCATTTGTTTTGGTTTATAATTTGTTGCATAATATATTATTAGAAAATAGATAATTGGATAGATCGGTAGAATTATTTTCATAGCTTTAAAAACGCGGTATTTTAAGGTTCCGATGTGGCTGCAAATAACATTGGCAGTTTTCACGCTATGACAGTCATTTAGGCATCATTTTAAAGCATTATGATTGCACTTTAATTTGGTATATCATTTGTGGCATAATATGTTCTTCTAAAAAATGGTCAATTTGAAGGACCGGTAGAATTGTTGTTCTATGTTTAAAAACACTGTGATTTGAGGTTCCGATATGGTTGCAAATAACTTTGACAGTTTTCATGCCAGGACAATCGTTTATGCATCATTCTAAAGCATTACAGTTGCACATTGTTTTGGTGTACAATTTGTGGCATAATGAATTTTTACAAAAATTGGATAGATGGGTATATTTATTGGTACAAGTTTAAAAATGCGGTAATTTAAGGTCCCGATATGGTTGCAAATAACATTGACAGTTTTCACGCTATGACAGTCATTTAGGCATCATTTTAAAGCATTATGGTTGCACTTTAATATGGTATATCATTTGTAGCATAATGTGTATTTTTAGAAATTGGTCAATTTGATAGATCGGTAGAATTATTGTTCTATGTTTAATAAGCGCAGTAATTTGAGGTTCCGATATGGT
>NW_025807482.1:0-1210 GCF_022045245.1 Lucilia cuprina
CAGTTCTAGTTCAGTTCTAGTTCAGTTCTAGTTCAGTTCTAGTTCAGTTCTAGTTCAGTTCTAGTTCAGTTCTAGTTCAGTTCTGGTTCAGTTCTAGTTCAGTTTAAGTTCAGTTCTAGTTCAGTTCTATGTGAAATTTTTATTGAAGAATATTTCTATAAAAAAATAACTAAAAACATTTAAAATTACCTGTTAATGTTTAAATATTATCCATAAAACTTGGTACATACCTTAAATAAAGAAACATTATATAAATACATTAGTATACAAATTAATAATTTTTTAAGAAAATATAAGGAAAAAAGCTGACAATTTTCTTGCTAAAGGTTAAAAAGAAATTTATATTCAAAATAATTTGATTATATACTTGTAAAATTACTTTAAAAATTCTCTTATCTGCTAAACCTACTTTAAATCCATGCTTAGAAAAAATAAACAATTTAGTTTAATATATTCACCACTTAACTGTTAAAAAAATTTTAATAAAATATTAGCAAAACAAACCCTTTCTTTTTTAGTTGATTGTTGAGTAAGTGCTTGAGAAAACACTTGACAAATTTAAGGTAATTATTTTCAGACTAACAACAGCCACAAAATATTAAGATGTAAATAGGAATAACAAATTCCAAGTAATTTATCACCGAACCAATATTCAGAGCTTAACAAACAAATATGAACGAAAAACACAACTCATGGGGGTTGTTTAAGCTTTTCGGAAAACCAAATAGCAAACAATTTCTAATCACCAGCTGTAGAATAGAGCAGCAGTAGAGAGAAAACTCTAATAAAACATGTTTATTACACCGAAAACAGGATAAAGGTAAAAAAGGAATCCTTAAACACATACATAAATGGATGCACACAATGGTGAACAAAATTTTGAACAGAAAGAGAAGAGGTAAACGAAAAAGTATATAAAAACAAACAATTTGTAAACCAGGTTTGCGAATTTCTCTACAAGAAGAGAAAAAAACAACTCCAAAATTATTGTTCCCAACATAATGAATTAAATTCCGAGCAACAGGAAGTAACAGAACAGGGTGAAACAAAATAACATAATTTCATACTTAAAATTTAAAAATTTACACTTTTGATAAAGTGCAAACTGAACTGAACTAGAACTGAACTAGAACTGAACTAGAACTGAACTAGAACTGAACTAGAACTGAACTAGAACTGAACTAGAACTGAACTAGAACTGAACTAGAAC
>NW_025807483.1:0-1919 GCF_022045245.1 Lucilia cuprina
TTTATTGGAAAGTCATTCTTTACTAACTGCATTTTATGTTGAATTTCATTATTATCAATTTTTATTTTTATATTTGTGGAACCTAAGGATTTTATGACTTCACTCGAGCTTCCTGTTAAATTGCAATAATCATCTGGATCCTCATCGTAATTGTATACAAATTCTTCCTTGCACAGAGATACATCAGCTCCTGTATCTATCATAAAGGTTAAGGGACAATCTGTATTCAAAACGTTTAATTTGACGTAGTTTTTGAGGTTAGATGATATATTGTAAATTTTTGTTGTAATTACATGTTTTCTTCCGGAGATTCCTGATGTATGGTCTCCGGGCTCAGGTAGTTTCCCTGATCCTCCATATGGTTTACATTACGATTCCTATTGGATCTATAGTAGTTTCTGTTGTTGGAATTAATATTAGTTCTATGGTTTCGATTTCTGTAATTGGAATTGTTATTTCTGTTGTTTGAGTTGTTGTTATTAGTATTAGAATTTGACAAACACATATTGCCGAAGTGATTCAGCTTTTTACATTTGTAGCATTCCTTGCCTTCTGCCGGACATTTATAGCCATGTGTTTTTCCGCATTTCCTACATGTGGTATTTTCAACGCGTCTATTCTGTGTAGGTCTAACATTTTGAAAAAATACTTGTCTTTGTTTTGACCTTGATGTAACATTTTCGGCTATTTCCAATGCTTCGACGAACGTTTTGACCCTACTAGCATCAATAGTTGACACTATCTGTGGATCAGAAAGTCCATTTATGAACGCATGGTAAGCTATCTTTGCGTTCGAGTTTATAATAGGAATCCTATTCATTTCGCCTTCCTCCGATATCTGTATCTCGTTTAATTCGGATACTAAGTTTTCAATTTTAGTGGAAAAACCAATTAAATTATCTCCCCTTTGTTTTATTCCTGTCAATTCGTTCAAAATGCTGTTCGAATTTTTTACTGATTTGTATGCACCCTTCAAGGCATTTATTAATTCATCTATAGTTCTTGGTATTGAAATCTGCTTTATTCTATTCTGTACCTTTGAATCTAACCTTGAATTGAATATAAAGTAAAAAAAAATGAATTCTGTTTTTCTACTGGTATAGTCTGTGCTACAATTTCCAAATTTTTTTATGAAATTTGTTAATTCATCTTTCTTTCCCGTGAAAATTGGGACCAATTTTTTTATTGCAGTCAATTCATTGATTTCCATATTTGCCATTATTATCGCTTTTTTTATCAATATTAGTTTTCTTATTGGAGTGTTGCTCCAATATGTCTAAAGCTTCCTTTTTTAAATTTTCAAATTCTACTTTCTGATATTCAGTGGGTTTTAGTTTCAGAAAATCGTCTTCCAAATTATTTATTTCTGTGTTCTTTACAGATATTGTGTCCACTGAATATGGTCTATTCAATGATTTCTTCGCGTTTGATATCAGTATACGTAGACTCTCTAATATAGAATCCATACCAATCGCCTATGAAATTATTTCTTTATGCTTTTTAATAATTTTTATTTATTTAATTCTTATTTTTCTTTCTAAAATATAAAAATAATTTTTTCATATTATGTAAATAGTCTGAATTATCTTCTAAAAAATTCTTTAAACTTGATATTTTTAGTAATATTGTTTTTTTATATTATATTGTATGTATTTTATTAAAAACACACATAATAGTATTGTTATTATTACTAATATTGTTTTTAATATATAATTTTTTAACATTCTATTTAAAAAATATTTTTTTTTTTTAATTTTTTCTTTTCTTTTTATTTTTCTTGATTGTTTTTATATTTTCCTTAAGGTAATTTATTTCCCTGATTAACGAGGATCTTATTTTTTCATTCTCTTCATATGTTAGTTGGAATGTTTTCACGTTCAGGTCCTTTTTCGTCCTGGCTAGTATTCCCCCTCTAGATT
>NW_025807484.1:0-2134 GCF_022045245.1 Lucilia cuprina
ACAGAACTAGAACAGAACTAGAACAGAACTAGAACAGAACTAGAACAGAACTAGAACAGAACTAGAACAGAACTAGAACAGAACTAGAATAGAACTAGAACAGAAGTAAAGCTCAGTTAGCTCCTCTGTAAATCGTATGTAAAAATCTGTTAGAACTTATGTAGCAGTTAATTAGACCTGAAATAAAGCTTTTAACATACAGCAATTACTTTTGTTTTTCTAAAAATAAATTTATTTTAAAATTATTACGTATTATTTGCAGCAAAAATCAAACTATTCAAATCTATTTAACAAATTCTAAACGTGTTAATTAAAAACAAAACAATTCAAGCACAAAAATGAAACCCACCACCGCTACCCACTATAACTAAAACACCAAAAATCACTAATGAAATTCAAATACATAAAAAGTAACACGCAAATAAATTATTATAGAAAACATTCGTATGTATGTGTATACATATTCAGCACCTCACTTACCCCAAACGCAACGGAACTCCAACTGTTTAATAAAGTATTTCCGGTTGCAATAGTTTTGTGTTAAAAAACACGCACTTTAAGGGTATTCAGTGTAAACACATATGAAAAGTTTTACATTTGATTTTTGGGCTAAAAATAAAAATAAACATTTATATAAATAAAACGGATAAATTATTTGTTAAACGTAATTAAAACCAACATTAAAATGGCGAAAATTGCTATGTTGTATTTACATTGGAAATAAAATGAAAAAATATTCATTAGTTTCACATTACAATTTCGTTATAAAAATATTTGACACTAAAAGCTTTTTTTTTTTGGTTGATTGAATGTTTTTATTTAATTAAAAAATTAATTGCAAATTTATGACAAGTGTTTTACGCTATTATGTTTGTAAATTAAATGGATTTCTATGGAACATTGTAGTCTAATTTACTTTAAGTGCAGTTGGATAACAGACCAAGTAGTCTGCAGTACAGTATAGACTCTGCCTTTAGTTTCTTGATAATCGCAGCAATTAATCATGATTTGTAGTTGTTCGGACCGAAGGGCCATAAATTATAACACTATTTTGACATTTTGCTTAGCAAACACTACAACTGACAAGCTTAGATATTTATGACTTTAATTTATCCAAGAAGCGTTACAATTTACACATAATTTAAAAACACTTGAAGTTTAATAGAACAACTATAAAAAACTTATAAATTCTTTTAATTTTGTTTAAATAAAACCATTTTTTATTTTCTAAATCTTTTATTCTTAACTTTTTAAATCAAATATTAACTGCCATCCTCTTCTCTATATATCCACCTTTCTTTTCTAATCTCATTCATCTTCTATTACCAAACTCATTCATCTTTAACTTTTTGTCATGTGTGCGTGTTTTATACAAAAAAAAAAAAAAAAAATCAAAAAACATTGCCTATTTTTAGGTCTCTCTTCTAACAGCTATTAAAAATCCATTAAACTATTACACCTCCCTTTAATCATATAACAACAAAGTAAATAAATATAATCGCATATATATTTTAAAAACTTTTAGCAAATTGTCAATAATAAATTTAAAGACAAAATTCGTTAAACTACAAAATCGAATTTATTTATTTTTCTTTTTTTTTGCAAATTTTCTTTATAAATTCAATTATAGTCTAAATGGTTTTGTTTAGAGTTTCTTTTTCGTTTTACCTTTTTAAGTCTAGGTAATAAAATTGTCGACAGGAAATGGAATTTTTGTTTTTAAGTACTTGAGGTTTTTAGCGTAAAGAAAATTAAATTAAATTTTCTTAAAAGGGGAGACATGAAAGCAATAAATTGTTAACAGAATATAAGTAATTCAATAAAATTTAAATTAGGTTTAAAATCGAAATAATTGCACATAATGTAAGTTAAACTAGGGCTGATGAAAGGAAAATGAAACCGAACTAGAACAGGACTAGAACAGAACTGGAACAGAACTAGAACAGAACTAGAACAGAACTAGAACAGAACGAGAACAGAACGAGAACAGAACTAGAACAGATCTAGAACAGAAATGGAACAGAATTAGAACTAGAACAGAACTAGAACAGAACTAGAACAGAACTAGAACAGAACTAGAACAGAACTAGAACAGAACTAGAACAGAACTAGAACAGAAGTAGAACAGAACTAG
>NW_025807485.1:0-1352 GCF_022045245.1 Lucilia cuprina
ACTATAACATATGTGCAATTCCATACGATTGCATGTGACATTCGCACGCCTTCAGAATGGTAAATATTTTGTAAAATTAGCAGTACTTGGAAAACAATTTTGTCGTTCGTTTTTCATTTGCAAAAAGAATCATCCCATTCGAAACCTTGTTTTCCAAAATATGGATTAAAATGTGGCGATATCATTCGTGACAAAAAACGGTTGTGTTTTTAAAGTACATGTAAATTTTTACGCAAATCTACACTGAAAATAATCCATGCTCAACTTTACGAAAAAATTTCGTAACTTCTATTTTCGTAATATTTACAAAAATTTCGTGTATAATACGAAATATTATTTAATAAAACCCTTTTCTATTTTTACGAAAGTACGAAAACCTTTCGTAATATTTGTTTTCTTAAATTTTAGCGAAATTAAACATAATGATATTATTTATATTATGATTAAATAAAACTACAACATTTTTATAAAATTTAAGAAAAAGTATAATATTATTCACGAATTATTCTCATAAAAAAATTGAAAATTCGTGTGGAGAATAATTTTGAACTAAAATTAAAAAATTTATTTTAAAATGAACAAAAATGTTTGAATAAATTAATATTTCGCATGATATAACCATAGAATGGTAGAATCATTAGTTGTCAATTTTTGCCCTTGTTATGTCAAACAAAAATGAACTAAAAAGAGAAAAACTTCGAAATCTTCAAATGAAAAAGCACGAAAAATACCATGAAATGATTCTTGAACGGCACTTGCAAACAGCATTCTACACTTTTGCATCCTGTTCTTGATTTTTATTGGTTTTACAATACTTTTTTTGTTCAAAATATTAAATCTTGTTTTATTCACAAAAAAAAGTTCAATAATTTTTTTTGATGTTTCTTTTATATCTTTTAAATTCCTTTTTTGTGACAATTCAAGGCATCTAAAATTGAGAACGTACTTTTCTACTGATTCTACCTTATTATTGTTTTATTATGAATATTTCGTAAATTTTACCATATTTATTCAAAATTCCCTTTTTTCAATTTATGTAAATTAATTTTTTCAAGAATATTTTGCATTATACTAAAATATTTCATATAATTTCGTATATATTACGAAAGAATTTCGTGGTGCGAAACAACGAACGATTCGTACAATGTACGACATTTTTCGTATATATTAGGCATGGATTTTTTTCAGTGTACGAATTTTGTTTTAATTTCTTAGACTATGGGACATATTTCTCATTAGTAATGCAAAATTTTTAAATAAAAAAATAATATAATTTTATAATAAACATTTTTAAATATCGTACATAACACATCGTATGTGACAGATGTTTCTAAATTTTTTAGGTTATAAAA
>NW_025807486.1:0-1660 GCF_022045245.1 Lucilia cuprina
TTCTATAGTCCAGACTATAGACTGTTCTATAGTCCAGACTATAGACTGTTCTATAGTCCAGACTATAGACTGTTCTATAGTCCACACTATAGACTGTTCTATAGTCCACACTATAGACTGTTCTATAGTCCAGACTATAGACTGTTCTATAGTCCACACTATAGACTGTTTTATATTCCAAGCTATAGACAGTTCTATAGTCCACACTATAGACTGTTTTATATTCCAAGCTATAGACAGTTCTATAGTCGACATTGTGGTCTAACTGATAATGAAATGTTTTTAAATTTTTATATAAAATTGGAAACAGTTTAATATGAGTGTGATGAACACTGAGCAGAGATGCTTCAGTTGTTGCACATTATGCTTTTGTATTACTTCTGCTTTACTATATATAGTTTTCATTTTCTATTTTTTTATTAAATCGTATCATATTCATAATCATAAATGTCAATGTCGCTATTTTGAAAAAAAAACATAAAATAAACCGTTAACACTTTTTTCTATTTATATGTAAAACAAAATAAAAATTAACGTTTTAAGTTTCATTTTTACAGGTTTTTAAATATGTTTAAATAATATGAATATTTATTTTTATTATGAATATACTTAATGTTAAAGTATTTTTTTAATAGTCTTTAGTATTATAAGTTTTATGTTATAAACTCATCTAAACACCCTTTAAACTACAAGTTTATTTGTTTCTGTTTATTATATTACATTAATCTATTGTTGGAAACATAAGTCAAGTAGTTAGTTAGTTGACAGCTGCAAATATGGCATTGTCACTTGACTTAAGTTTTAATCGAGTTAACAAATTAAACTTTATAAATATTTTACTGTTAAATTGAAAATAAAGTAAATCTATTAAGGCAAAATTTAAAAAAAAAAATACATATTTGTAATTAAAATTAAGGTAAGTATATTAACAATAGTCTGCCACACTTTTGGTTAAAATTTCGTTAATTTGTTGTATTTTATCTGTCATTAATTTATTAAACTAATATTTAACAGATTCAAATATCTAGTTTCTTGCTTAAGTCTTTTGTATTAAAACATTTTCCATGCCTTATTAAAAGTTCGTTTTCTAAATCTTTTGTTGAAGAATTCCAGTTTTAAGAGATTTTAGTAAAACAATTCGTTTTTAGATTAATTTATGATTATTAGAAACTATATAAATAAAACTTTACTTTTATTGTTCTCTTTTAAAATGCCTACCCTTAAAAGTATACTGTGTTATTATTCGATAACAAACTTGGCTTTCTTTTTCTAGGGCGTAAAGTTTTTTGTAAATTTATTTAGAAGCAAAATTATTTCTTTACTACAGCTTCAGTAAAAAGTTTACTAAAAAATAGAAAATAGTTTAGTCTATAGTCCAGTCTATAGTATAGTTTAAAGGCTTAACAACGGTCTATGCTATAATCTATTCTGTAGTCGAGTCTGTAGTTAAGTCTATAGTATAGTTTATAGTATATATTTATAGTATCTCTAGTCTATAGCCAACAATCTTATCTATAGTCTAGTCTATAATGTAATCTATAGTCTAGTTTAGTCTGAAGTCCAGTCTATAGTCTAGTCTATAGTCTAGTCTATAGTCTAGTCTATAGTCTAGTCTATAGTCTAGTCTATAGTCTAGTCTATAGTCTAGTCTATAGTCTAG
>NW_025807487.1:0-1743 GCF_022045245.1 Lucilia cuprina
AAAAATAGAGAATTTCGAAAATTTTCTATAAAAATAGAGAATTTCGAAAATTTTCTATAAAAATAGAGAATTTCGAAAATTTTCTATAAAAATAGGGAATTTCGAAAATTTTCTATAAAAATAGAGAATTTCGAAAATTTTCTATAAAAATAGAGAATTTCGTATATTTTCGATAAAAATAGTGAATTTCAAAAATTTTCGATAAAAATAGAGAATTTCGAAAATTTATTACAAAAATAGAGAATTTCGAAAATTTGTTACAAAAATATAGAAATTCCAAAATTTCCAATAAAAATTGATAATTTAAAAAATTTTCTGTAAAAATAGAGAATTTCGTAAATTTCTTTAAAAATAGAGACTTCCGTAAATTTTATATTAAATTGTAAATTCAAAAAATTGTCTATGAAAATAGAGAATTTCGAAAAATTCAAAATGTAGAAAATAAATTTTATTTTTTTTTTTTTTTGTTATAGGTGTGGTTATCTCTACCTATTTTTGGGGCTGTATGAGTGATGTTTGGGGTAGACGTACGGTTTTATTATGGTCCATGTTTGTTTCAAACTTTCTGCAATTGGTAATAATGTTTGTTACTAATATTTGGTTGTACAATATCATAAATCTTGCACTGGGAATAAGGTAAACAATTCTACAATTTGAGATGAAAACAAAAATAACAACAAATCAAATTTATTTCTAACAGTTTAGGTGGTATACTAGGGGCTATGTATCCCTATCTTAGTGAGTTCAATACCGCTAGATATCGTGCCATCGTTATAAATTATTCAACTATGTTTGTTAGCGTAACAGTTATGTTTGTGCCAGGTAATTGTGATAAAATTTACATACATATATTTAATAATAAAAATTGTTCGTTTAACACAGCCATTTCCTGGTTAGTGCTTTCCTACAATTGGTCCTTAGAAATATCTGATTCATTTACCTTTAAACCCTGGCGTTTGATTATATTTTTAAGTATGTTGCCTGGTTTTATTGGTGCTTTAGTATTGCTGCCCTTTCCAGAGAGTCCAAAACTATTATTGGCCCATGACAAACAAGAGGAAGCTTTAAATGCTCTCTATTGGATTTCGAAATATAATACTGGCAAGAGTTTAGAAGTCATGCTAAAAACTTCGAAAATTTACTTAAAAACAGAAGAGTTAGCAGATGCAGATTTGCTCACAATGGGTTCGGGTTTCTCTGTTATAACAAAAATATGGAAAGCTACAGTCCCGCTATTCCATAAACCCCACGGCACGAATGTTACCTTAGCTGTTTTAGCTTTTCTGGGCATAATGTTTTGTTCTAGTGGTATGCAGGTATGGTTTCCCGAAATAGTAAATCGTTCTGTTGGTGGTTCAGTATGGGGTAATAGCTCAACATTGTGTGAAATTTTAGATGAATCCTATAGACGTGATCGTTTGAATGTAACAGACGAAGCGGGTGATATAAGTCTAGTAAGTTTTTTAATTATAATTTAAGAATGCATTTTAATATAATTTTTCATTTAAGGTCTGTGATGATACGATTTCCCCTAAAACCTATATCAATAACATGATCATGGGTTTAGCCTTTCTGGTGGGATTTTCAATACAGGGTATGTTATTGAGACCGTTGGGTAGAAAAAATGTTTTAATTGGTGGCATACTTATTGGAGCTTTATGTGGAATTCTATTCAATATCATCACTAACACAAGCGGTATTTTGATATTACTTTGTTTGTGTATCTTGCTACCGGGCCTGGGG
>NW_025807488.1:0-1106 GCF_022045245.1 Lucilia cuprina
GCCAGGACAATCGTTTATGCATCATTTTAAAGCATTACAGTTGCACTTTGTTTTGGTGTATAATTTGTGGCATAATGAATTTTTAAAAAAATTGGATTGATCGGTATATTTATTGGTACAGGTTTGGAAATGCGGTAATTTAAGCCTCCGATATGGTTGCAAATATCTTTTATAGTTTTCATGTTATAGCAGTGGTTTAAATGTCTTTTTATTGCATTATAGTTGCCATTTGTTTTGGTATATAATTTATTGCATAATGTATTTTTAGAAAATGGCCAGTTGGATAGATCGGTATAATTATTTTCACAGCTTTAAAAATGCGGTATTTTAAGGTTCCGATATGGCTGCAAATAACATTGACAGTTTTCACGCTATGACAGTCATTTAGGCATCATTTTAAAGCATTATGATTGCACTTTAATATGGTATATCATTTGTAGCATAATGTGTATTTTTAGAAATTGGTCAATTTGATAGATCGGTAGAATTATTGTTCTATGTTTAATAAACGCAGTAATCTGAGGTTCGGATATGGCTGCAAATAACATTGACAGTTTTTGTGCTAGGACAGTCATTTAGGCATCATTTTAAAGCATTGTGATTGTACTTTAATACGGTATATCATTTGTAGCATAATGTGTGTTTTTACAAATTGGTCAATTTGATAGATCGGTAGAATTATTGTTCTATGTTTAATAAACGCAGTAATCTGATGTTGCCATATGGTTGCAATTAACTTTGGCAGTTTTCGTGCTAGGACATGAAAACTTTATGCACCATTTTAAAGCATTAAAATTGCCATTTGTTTTGGTATATAATTTATTGCATAATGTATTTTTAGAAAATGGCCAGTTGGATAGATCGGTATAATTATTTTCACAGCTTTAAAAGGCGGTACTTTAAGGTTCCGATATGGCTGCAAATAACATTGGCAGTTTTCATGCTATGACAGTCATTTAGGCATCATTTTAAAGCATTATGATTGTACTTTAATTTGCTATATCATTTGTGGCATAATGTGTTCGTCTAAAAAATGGTCAATTTGAAGGATCGGTAGAATTGTTGTTCTATGTTTAAAAACACTGTGATTTGAGGTTCCGATATGG
>NW_025807489.1:0-1757 GCF_022045245.1 Lucilia cuprina
TAAGAACTCTCGGGGTAGAAGTTGAAAGCTGGGACCCTATTTTAATTCGCCTAATTTCAACAAAATTGCCAGATTTTACTCTTTCGCTTTGGGAACAGTCTTTAACTTTCCCTCGAAAACTTCCCAAGTGGTCTCAAATGTCACAATTCCTTGTTGACAGATATGAAGCAGTAGAACGCATTAATAGCATAAAAATTTCAAAAAGTTGTTTTACTTTAACAAATGCACATGAAACCAAAATACAAACTTATACATCTCAAGAAAATCTCTATGAACCCGAATGTAAACTCTGTAACGAAATCCACTCACTGAGAACATGTCCCAAATTTAGAACCTTTACGGTACAACAAAGAGTGGATTACGTTTTTAAAAATAAAATTTGCAACAATTGTTTGAGTTCATCTCATTTTAAACTAAATTGCAAAAGTAAAAAAACTTGTCTCCATTGTAAAAAAAATCATCATACTTTGCTTCATATGAGACCAAAGTTACAAAATCCCGTAAATGATATTTGCAACCATATCGGAGCCTTAAATTACCGCATTTCTAAAAATGTAACAATAAATATACCGATCTATGCTATTTTTGTAAAAACTCATTATGCCACAAGTTATACACAAAAACAAAGTGCAATTGTAATGCTTTAAAATGATGCATAAACGATTGTCCTGGCATAAAAACTGTCAATGTTATTTGCAACCATATGGGAACCTCAAATCACAGCGTTTTTAAACATAGAACAACAATTCTACCGATCCATCAAATTGACCATTTTTTAGACGAACACATTATGCCACAAATGATATACCAATATAAAGTGTAATCATAATGCTCTAAAATGATGCATAAATAACTGCCATAGCATGAAAACTGTTAAAGTTATTCACAACCATATCGGAACCTCAAATTACCGCACTTTTAAAGCTGTGAAAATAATTCTACCGATCTATCCAATTAGCCATTTTCTAAAAATATATTATGCAACAAATTATATACCAAAACAAATGGCAACTATAATGCAATAAAAAGATATATAAACGACTGCAATAACATGAAAACTATAAATGATATTTGCAACCATATTGGAGCCTTAAATTACCGCATTTCTAAACCTGTACCAATAAATATACCGATCTATCCTATTTTTGTAAAAACTCATTAAGCCACAAATTATACACCAAAACAAAGTGCAACTGTAATGCTTTAAAAAGATGCATAAACGATTGCCTTGGCATAAAAACTGTCAATGTTATTTGCAGCCATATTTGAACCTCAAACTACCGCGTTTTTAAAGCTGTGAAAATAATCTATCCAATTGGCCATTTTCTAAAACTACATTATGCACTAAATTATATACCAAAACAAATGGCAATTTTAATGCTTTAAAATGGTGCATAAACGACTGTCCTAGCACCTCAGATTACTGCGTTTATTAAACATTGTCCAATCTTGGACACAATATTTTTATTTTATATTATTATTTTTTTTATTGAATTATTTTATTAAATTATTTTGTGAATTATAAGATTTGAATTGTTTACTTTTTTATTTATATTCTTACGGTTGCCAGTTAAATTGAATTGCATTGAATTGTCGTAAACTGCATTACCGTAATATTATAAATATATCATTGTTAAGTAAACCCTTTTTAGTACAAACAAGTAAGAGTTCTATATTCGGCTGTGCCGAATCTTATATACCCTTCACCATGATGTGTTTAAAGCCTTTTGTACCTTTTGAAGAACGAAAAAGTACCA
>NW_025807490.1:0-1006 GCF_022045245.1 Lucilia cuprina
ACACCAAAACAAAGTGCAACTGTAATGCTTTAAAATGATGCATAAACGATTGTCCTGGCATGAAAACTGTCAATGTTATTTGCAACCATATCGGAACCTCAAATCACAACGTTTTTAAACAGATAACAACAATTCTACCGATCCTTCAAATTGACCATTTTTTAGACGAACACATTATGCCACAAATGATATACCAAATTAAAGTGCAATCATAATGCTTTAAAATGATGGAGAAATGACTGTCATAGCATGAAAACTGTCAAAGTTATTCACAACCATATCGGAACTTCAAATTACCGCCTTTTTAAACCTGGGAAAATAATTCTACCGATCTATCCAATTGGCCAATTTCTAAAAATACATTATGCAATAAACTATATACCAAAAGAAATGGCAATTTTAATGCTTTAAAATGGTGCATAAACGACTGTCCTAGCACGAAAACTGCAACCATATCGGAACCTCAGATTACTGCATTTGATACATAGAACAATAATTCTACCCATCTATCAAGTTGACCAATTTGTAAAAACACACATTATGCTACAAATGATATACCATATTAAAGTGCAATCATAATGCTTTAAAATGATGCCTAAATAACTGTCATAGCGTGAAAACTGTCAATGTTATTTGCAGCCATATCGGAACCTTAAAATACCGCGTTTTTAAAGCTGTGAAAATAATTCTACCGATCTATCCAATTAGCCATTTTCTAAAAATATTTTATGCAACAAATTATATACTAAAACAAATGGCAACTATAATGCAATAAAAGATATATAAACGACTGCAATAACATGAAAACTATAAATGATATTTGCAACCATATCGGAGCCTTAAATTACCGCATTTCCATACCTGTACAACTAAATATACCGATCTATCCAATTTTTGCAAAAATTCATTATGCCACAAATTGTACACCAAAACAAGGTGCAACTGTAATGCTTTAAAATGATGCATAAACGATTGTCCTGGCATGAAAACTGTCAAAGTTATTTGC
>NW_025807491.1:0-3367 GCF_022045245.1 Lucilia cuprina
AGAACTAGAACAGAACTAGAACAGAACTAGAACAGAACTAGAACAGAACTAGAACAGAACTAGAACAGAACTAGAACAGAACTAGAACAGCACAAGAACAGAACTAGACCAGATCTTGAACAGAACAGAACTAGAACAGAACTAAACCAGATCTTGAACAGAACAGAACTAGAACAGAACTAGAACAGAACTAGAACAGAACTAGAACAGAACTAGAACAGAACTAGAACAGAACTAGAACAGAACTAGAACAGAACTAGAACAGAACTAGAACAGAACTAGAACAGAACTAGAACAGAACTAGAACAGAACTAGAACAGAACTAGAACAGAACTAGAACAGAACAGAACAGAACTGAACTAGAACAGCACTAGAACAGAACTAGAACAGCACTAGAACAGAACTAGACCAGAACTTGAACAGAACTAGAACAATATTAGAACTTAGCTATAAAAGTCATGAATAGTTGTTTTAAACAAAAAAGAAATATGGAAATTATGTTTTTTAATCGAAATATATGTATATATTTTCAGTTGAATTTATTTTCTAACCTGCCTTCATGCAACTAATACCCGTTTTTGCAATGCTGGTCATTTATTGGCAATTTCTGTTGACTTTATTCGTTTTTTTATTCCTGCATATTATTAAAATCACAACGAAATGCATAGTATACTTTAAGGCCTAACAGCTATGTGGGCTCCTAAAAAATGAGTTTGAGTTAAAATAACAAATAGCAACTACTAATAAAAATATAACATAAAAATCACGTTAAGGCAAAAACACCAGAAAAAAATCATATAAAACGTAACGCCTTTTTAGAGGAAAGAGTAATTTTTATGAAATAAACTAAAGTTGTTTTCGTAATATTTTCTATATGTATATTCTATTTTTTTACAAACATTTTTAAACAACAGCTTCCGTTATGGGTAACAGTATGAGACCACGCAAACAAAAAAAAACAGGGTTTCAATACAAAACTTCTATGTAAAATAGTTTAAGCGATTTATAGTATAGTTTTAGGTGTGTATGAGTGTGTGTGTGTGTGAGTTTGGTGTTTGCTAGTTTGATATTTTTATATTTTTATATAAAATAAAATTTTATTTTATTTAAAAACTGGCAAACTGATGGTTAATACAAATAACAACAGCAGCAAAAATATTATTGAAATTTTAGCGTAAATAAAAACAAAAATAAACATTTACCAATACAAGCATACATAGAAATTGATAAAAATTTTAATACTTAGAGTATGAGGCTGTATAAGGCACAAAAACTAACTGACAATACCCATCAACATTAATGTTTTGCTGACCAGCAGTGATGTGATGAGACTGTTGCCTCTACTGCTGCTGCTGCTGATGTTGCTGTAAATTTTTAACTATCTAACGCCTAAACTCCTGCTGTTTTTCTTTATGTTTTAACAAACACTCTCGTATACATACATACATACATACATACATACATACATACATACATACATACATACATACATACATACATACATACATACATACATACATACATACAGACAGACAGACAACCATTTGCATTAGCAATTTGCAATGCTACCTAGACCTCTACGCAAAATTTTATATTGTAATATCTTTCCAGTTGGTGTTTAAAACTAAAAAAATGTTTTGTGAACAAAAAACAAAATAGGCAGAAGGGTCACTTTGTTATTGTATATTGTTCAAAAATGTTGTGGTACATCATCATTTATATAAAGACTTCAGGCTAACACCAACTAAAAACACACACAGGCAACCTACTAATACTACTCTTTACATTTTATACCTTTAAAACTACTGCTAACACAATTGCCAGCTATAGGAACCAGAAAACACACACAAAAAACGAAATATTGTTAGAGAATATTTATGTACAGCGAAAACTGTATATGGCAAATATTGCATACTTTTAGGCAGCCCTCAATCATTGAATGCAACGCGAGAAAAAAAACCATGCATAAAAATAATATAACTGATGTGTGTGTATATTTTAGTGTGTGTGTGTGTATTTCAAATGAAAAATTAAACAACAACAAACTAGAAATAAAGCAAAACAAAATAGAAAAAGAAAAAAAAAAACAAAACAAAACACATTTGTAAAGCATACCAACAGGCAGCCAAACTTTAACACGTTAACTAATGTGGTATGAAATGAACATTTTTTGTATTTAGACTTTCACTACCCTCGCCTTCGCCCCCACAACTCTTTACAAAAACACTAATTTACTGGTTAACTTTCAAATATGGGTGCACACTACATATACACATAAATGTATACCTTTTTTGGCCCCTAAAAGCAGGCTTTAGATTGTACGGGGGTTTTGCATTGTCCACAAGTTAGAATATTTCATGCTGCACACACACAACTTTTCTATCTATCATTTTGTATTTTTTATGATTATTTGTCATGTCAACGCTTTATTGTTGGACTTTAGTGTGTGTACATATACATATGCATGTGTTAGTGTGTGTGTGTGTTTTTTTTGTTTTAAATTAATACCAAATACTAACTACAGCATACTTTGTGGCGCTCAATTTATTTAAAAATTGGGGTTTATATGTATATATAAATTGGGTGAATAGGAACAAATAACAAAAAAAAAATCATGTTTGCGTGCCCCATAATATGAACACTCACCTCCTGCTCTAAAACTCAACTCATTTCAACTAAAACACACACCAAAATAGTTAGAGTTAAATACCAACCCTTACATGTTAGATACTATATTTAGTTTAGTAAAGCAAAGTTAGCATTTAATGTCTATGTAGTTATACACATGCATACATATATATTATTTTATTTAAAAATAAAACCTCTAACTTTTTATGAGATTTGATTTAGTTTCTATGTTTTATTAGTTTGGGTTTCGTTATTTTTTCAGGTTTTATTCAAAAACAATACCTCTCACAATGCCTACTCTTAGTCTCAGACCAAAAACATAGCGTTTTTCTTTACATAACAGTTTTTTAATATTGTATATTTCTAGGGGCTTTGATTAAGGTGTGCGTATTATAAATAGTAGATGAATTGGATTACATAAATACAAATTTATATAAAATACATATGTATTGTAACTACGTGTCAATCAAATGGTAGTTTTTAATTTAAAAAGGATATTACCAATTAAAAAATAGGCAAATGTTGTTTGTGTTAGTCTTATATTTAAAATTTTAATAAAACTTTTTTATTAATCAAACATTTTCTCTACTCATTCAACGAACAGAAGTGTAGAAACATTATAATTTGAATATAGTTCAGTTCTACTTCAGTCCTAGTTCAGTTCTAGTTCAGTTCTAGTTCAGTTCTAGTTCAGTTCTAGTTCAGTTCTAGTTCAGTTCTAGTTCAGTTCTAGTTCAGT
>NW_025807492.1:0-2018 GCF_022045245.1 Lucilia cuprina
GTTTTCATGTTATAGCAGTCGTTTATATATCTTTTTATTGCATTATAGTTGCCATTTGTTTTGGTATATAATTTATTGCATAATATATTTTTAAAAAATGGCCAATTGAATAGATCGGTAGAATTATTTTCACAGCTTTAAAAACGCGGTATTTTGAGGTTCCGATATGACTGCAATTAACATTAAGAGTTTTCACGCTAGGACAGTCATTTAGGCATCATTTTAAAGCATTATGATTGCACTTTAATATTGTATATCATTTGTAGCAAAATGTGTGTTTTTACAAATTGGTCAATTTGATAGATCGGTAGAATTTTTGTTCTATGTTTAATAAACGCAGTAATCTGAGGTTCCGATATGGTTGCAATTAACTTTGGCAGTTTTCGTGCTAGGACAGTCGTTTATGCACCATTTTAAAGCATTAAAATTGCCGTTTGTTTTGGTATATAATTTATTGCATAATGTATTTTTAGAAAATGGCCAATTGGATAGATCGGTAGAATTATTTTCCCAGGTTTAAAAAGGCGGTAATTTGAGGTTCCGATATGGTTGTGAATAACTTTTTCATGCTATGACAGTCATTTATGCATCATTTTAAAGCATTATGATTGCACTTTAATTTGGTATATCATTTGTGGCATAATGCGTTCGCCAAAAAAATTGTCAATTTGAAGGATCGGTAGAATTATTGTTCTATCTTTAATAAACGCAGTAATCTGAGGTTCCGATATGGTTGCAATAAACTTTGGCAGTTTTCGTGCTAGGACAGTCGTTTATGCACCATTCTAATGCATTATAGTTGCCATTTGTTTTGGTATATAATTTGTTGCATAATATATTTTTAGAAAATGGCTAATTGGATAGATCGGTATAATTATTTTCCCAGGTTTAAAAAGGCGTTATTTTAAGGTTCCGATATGGCTGCAAATAACATTGACAGTTTTCATGCTATGACAGTCATTTATGCATCATTTTAAAGCATTACAGTTGCAATTTGTTTTGGTGTACAATTTGTGGCATAATGAATTTTTAAAAAAATTGGATAGATCGGTACATTTATTGATACAGGTTTAAAAATGCGGTAATTTAAGGCTCCGATATGGTTGCAAATATCGATTATAGTTTTCATGTTATTGCAGACGTTTATATATCTTTTTATTGCATTATAGTTGACATTTGTTTTGGTATATAATTTATTGCATAATATACTTTTAGAAATTGGCCAATTGGATAGATCGGTAGAATTATTTTCCCAGGTTTAAAAACGCGGTATTTTGAGGTTCCGATATGGCTACAAATAACATTGACAGTTTTCACGCTATGACAGTCATTTATGAATAATTTTAAAGCATTATGATTGCACTTCAATATGGTATATCATTTGTAGCATATTGTGTATTTTTAGAAATTGGTCAATATGATAGATCGGTAGAATTATTGTCCTATGTTTAACAAACGCAGTAATCTGAGGTTCCGCTATGGTTGCAATTAACTTTGGCAGTTTTCGTGCTAGGACAGTCGTTTATGCACCATTTTAAAGCATTAAAATTGCCGTTTGTTTTGGTATATAATTTATTGCATAATGTATTTTTAGAAAATGGCCAATTGGATAGATCGGTAGAATTATTTTCCCAGGTTTAAAAAGGCGGTAATTTGAGGTTCCGATAAGGTTGTGAATAACTTTGACAGTTTTCATGCTATGACAGTCATTTATGCATCATTTTAAAGCATTATGATTACACTTTAATATGGTATATCATTTGTAGCATAATGTGTATTTTTAGAAATTGGTCAATTTGATAGATCGGTAGAATTATTGTTCTATGTTAAAAAAAACACAGTAATCTTAGGCTCCGATATGGTTGCAATTAACTTTGGCAGTTTTCGTGCTAGGACAATCTTTTATGCATCATTTTAAAACATTAAAATTGCCATTTGTTTTGGTATATAATTTACTGCATAATGTATTTTTAGAAAATGGCCAGTTGGATAGATCGGTAGAATTATTTTCCCAGGTT
>NW_025807493.1:0-1451 GCF_022045245.1 Lucilia cuprina
TCACAAGTCAAGTATTTCTTCTATAAGTTGTTGTTAAGAATGCAAAATATAAATTGTTTAAAAACATATTAGATTAAACGAGTTTTTTGTGTTTGCAATTTAAGAAAATAGAATATTCGAATTGAAAAAATATATATTTAATGAAAATGAAAATTTAGCAAGCATTTTCCTTGAAAATATAATTTAGCTTAAATTTTCTTTAAAATGAGGTGTAAACAAAGAGAAAATATAATTTGTGTATATGAGATAGTACAACAATTATATATCTATTACATTTGATGGAATTGTAATTGAAGTTTTACCATTTACAATTACTTTAAAATGTAATTAAAATTTCGATAATTGGACTTATTTGTAATTGAGGTTTTGTGAATAAAAATTAATTGTAATTGAAGATTACAAAAAGCAATTACTTGTAATTGAAATTTCTTTTTAGAATTAAATGTAGTTGAAGTTTAGAATTACTATTACTTGTAATTTTGATTGTTTTATCTTAAAAATATTAGCATGGATACATAATTTTCCCACCCAGTATTTATTTGACAAAAAAAATTCTTTTCTCTAGAAACTAATTGAAATGCGTTATAATTTTTGTATTATACATATATTTGTTAATTTCACTATTTCTCTTTAAATAGATAAATTCACATAAAATATTATCAATTTTATTCTACCCATTATTGCATTAAGTTTGAAGCACGTAGTGGCAATAATTTTTGCTAATTACTCTCCAAGCAGTAATTTCATTTAAATATAAATACGTTCATCTTCTTTACTCTTGCCTATTGCATTCGTTTATATATATAATACTTTCTCACTTGCTCTTATTTGATTTTAGTATAAAATTTATATTAAAACTCATGACTCTTAATGATGTACATGTACGTGTGTATAGAATAGAAGAATACACGTACATATGTATATCAAACTACTTGTGGAGCACAATATTACTCTTATACGGCTTACAAACAAAAATAACTGAAAAGAAAATTACAGGTTGTCAAGGATATTTAATTATTCAGACTTATACAGACACGCATCATCACAACAATAGCAACAACATCAATAGCAAAAAAAGAAATATATACAATTATTCAACAACAGAAACAAATTTCTTATATTAATGTATATTTGTACATCATATTAAAGTAAGTTCTTAAATAAATTATATGTAAATATGCGTATATAATAATTATATGTATGTGCATTCGTATATTCACATCTACATAAACATACATTATCATGGTTCCGTTTGTAGGAAGACAAAATAAGTTACAGATATTTCCACCGAAAGTGAAAGCCTGACTCATTTTAGTCTAACATTTCTCAAAATATTTCTGGGGTCAATAATTTGTGAACTAGCTCAAATGATAAATAGGACCTTTATAACCTTTTGTCCAGAACATCAACTATTGCCAGGAGTCAATAGTTTGTCATTTAGAGAAATTTAG
>NW_025807494.1:0-1470 GCF_022045245.1 Lucilia cuprina
TTGTATGAATTTCTGAAAATGAAGATGTAAAATGTATATTTTTGTTTCAAAATCTTGAAAAAATTTAAAGGAAAGAGAAAAATTTGCTTGCTGGTCTTAATGGTTTCTTTTTTTATAACTCACTTGCCCCACCAAACAGCCATAAACTTTATGTAGTTGACTTTTTTTCTAAGTACAATGAAGTGTTGTCCATAAGCTTTTTATGGTATTTTGTTGTATCACAGTTACAACAGTAATTAGTCAACATTAAAATTAAGAAGACAAAAAACATAAAATTTTTAAGTTGTTCTTGGTAAGAGTTCTTAAAGAAGAAAATTTATTAATGAGATTTTCCTAAAGAAATAGTATAATAAATTAAGAAAGAAAAGAGCATTAAACTAGAAATGAGTAGTGAGTGGTTAGTTCTTTTGTTTTGTTTGGAATTTAAGTAATTTGTATGTGTCTTATAGCGTATGAGTAATATTATAGTTTTGTATAACTAGTGCGTATGATTGATTTTAATTTATTAATGGTTTAAAAAGCTCTAAAGCTTTCTTTGTCTTGAAGATATTTGTTTAGTTTTAAATTCAGATTCAAATTCAGTGCATTTTGTATAACTAGCTAAAGTATGATTGATTTCAATTTATTAATGGTTTAAAATGTTCTAAAGCTTTGATTTTCTTTAAGATATTTTAAGTTTTAAATTTATTTTTTTACTAAAAGGAAAAAGGATTCTCAAATAATCATAAATAAAATTTATAACTTACTCTAGTGATTTTCATGGTTATCGTTTAACATTTAATGGTTATTATAGTTGCACATAAAAAACCCCCCTCATAAAGAAACAGTTAGCTGAGAGCTCTAGTTTGGTAAAAAGAAAGTGGACAAGAAAAAAAACTACTTATGGTTTTTTCCTAGAAAAACAGTGGTATAGATTTGGAAAAAAGCTCTTCATAATAAAGGCTTTAAATATAATGAAGTAGTAAAGGAATACGTTAACCCAACCCAGCTAATAATATTAATCATACGCTTTGGTATACAAAAAATAATAAATGTAACCTAAATTTTGAAATTTCTCAATGAATGTTTATAAAAATTGTCACATTACTTACCTCGTTAGCGTGTTAAATTGTAAAAGAGAATCACATAATCAGGTACCATGGGAACAGGTAGTAGACCAGACAAAGTTACGGATAAGGATTTTTCCCTGTTATTGAGCAGATCCTTTCGGGATGCACTTGGCTTAAAACCAAATTCTTGGTAAGAGTATTATTGTGTTGGTTAATACGCAGTGAAGTCTTTAATTCGGTATAAATTATGTTGCCGATTCAACGGAGGCCTTGAATGGTTGCATCTCGACGAAGTGCTACTTTCGCATCTCGGAAGTTAAGTAATGGAGCAGCAATGGTCATAGATCTGATAGCATTTTCCACGTCCTAGCATATTCCTAGTTAAGGAGGTGAGAAATTTTCTATCAGTTCGTTATAAGCA
>NW_025807495.1:0-4296 GCF_022045245.1 Lucilia cuprina
ACTAGAACTGAACTAGAACTGAACTAGAACTGAACTAGAACTGAACTAGAACTAAACTAGAACTGAACTAGAACTGAACTAGAACTGAACTAAAACTAAACTAGAACTTAACTAGAATTGAACTAGAACTGAACCAGAACTGAACTAGAACTGAACTAGAACTGAACTAGAACTGAACTAGAACTGAACTAGATCTGAACTAGAACTGAACTAGAACTGAACTAGAACTGAACTAGAACTGAACTAGAACTGAACTAGAACTTACCTAGAACTTACATAGAACTGAACTAGAACTGAAATAGAACTAAACTAGCACTGAACTAGAACTGAACTAACACTGAACTAGAACTTAACTAAACTGAAACTAATCTAGATGTGTTTAAGCTGAAGTCAGTTCAAGTCAGTACACAGACTTGAACTAATATGTAGCTCTACAACAAAAATCTAAAATGGTTGAATGTAATTTTAATCTAAAAATCTGATTTTAAATAACTGTTAGGTTTGCGTAATTCAGAAGCTCATAAATATTTAGTATTCACACGAATGAAGTGCTATATACATATACCACACCGCTAGTTAACCTATATAGATAGACGTTCTATATTATGTATGTAAATGTGTGCGTCTAGTATTTGTTGTGTTTTTAGAATGTTATCGAAATTTCTCAATGGTATTGTTTTTATATGTAACTAACTCGTATACAATTTGTAATATTTTTTGCAATTTCACTGTATCGTTGCTGTTCTATGTTCATAGGTATATAGATTAAATATCAATGTTCACATTAATAATTTCTCTCCAGAGACAGATTCATTACATTGTTGTTAACATCTAAACTAAACAGTTGTCATTGTTGTATCTACACGAGTAAATATTGTATTTACAATGCAATACTACAAGTGTTTGGGGATAATTGCATACATAGAGTTAACAGGAGACAATAATGGGTTGATTGAGAATCTCGCAATTGATTGTGGTTATTTTTACACAAAACTTTTTTTCTCGTCTTATTAAAATGATGATAAATTTTGTATATTTTTCTAAACGTCTGCAATTGCAAACATGTACATCATACATATTACTTTGGTGTTTGTGACGTTAGTTTAATAAAATAATATTAAAAATATACTTAAACTTATTATTTATACTGAAACTCTATATCTGTTAAAACTCCTACTGAACCAATATAATAAATAACTGGATATCTGGCAAGAAATCCTTAATATAGAAAAAAACTTAAATTCATTATCCTTGTGGTTTTAAATTAATAAATATGTAAAACATTTTGAATTATGGAATCGGCTGATATTTTGTTAAGACACAAATTATTTGTATTAAAATAATATATTATTTTGAATGCTGTAGTGTATCCTTTGTAACAACCACAAGTGAGCAGTGGAAGTTGTAGTAGAAGCAACAGAAACAGTTGTTTCAAGTAGTAGTGGTAGACTGTGAAAGTGCTCATAATAAATTAATGTTTTTCAATTATAACCGTAATTGCAGACAAATTAAAATTCACTTAGCCTAAAAGCTACTCGACAATATTAAGAACAGAACAAAAAAAAAAATCAGTTGGGAAAAAATTGAGTAAAAACATGAGCGAAAATTTATGTAGATGAAAGACAAATTGTTGTATGTTTTATACAGTTAATTTTTTGTTGTTTTTTCGTGTACATCAACAACATACCGAGTTGATAAGCACCATTGAGAAGTTGTTGCAACGTGTGCTTGCTTGACTCGTGAAGAGAGTTTGTTATTTTTTCACCATTTTTTTGTTAGTTGTTGAGTTCATTTTTTATTTTTTCATAATTAATACCATCATTGTATGGCAGTGTGCTTTCTACATAGAAGGTGTATATTATGACATTGCTGTCATTTTTGTTTTTGTTTATTCCTTTTCTCATTTTTTGTGTCATTTCTGTTTGACATGACTGCAATAATACTCCTGCCAACAACAACAATGACTTTTTCCTCGTCACACAGATGGTGGCCAACATATTAATCACAATGATATATTATTATTTTAATAAAAAGAAGATTTTATTGAAAAGGCAACTGAAATAGAACTGAACTAGAAATGACGAGAACTGAACTAGAACTGAAATAGAACCAAACTAGAACTGAACTAGAAATGACGAGAACTGAACTAGAACTGAACTAAAACTGAACTAGAACTGAACTAGAACTGAACTAGAACTGAACTAGAACTAAACTAGAACTGAACTAGAACTGAACTAGAACTGAACTAGAACTGAACTAGAACTGAACTGAACTAGAACTGAACTAGAACTGAACTAGAACTGAACTAGAACTGAACTAGAACTGAACTAGAACTGAACTAGAACTGAACTAGAACTGAACTAGAACTGAACTAGAACTGAACTAGAACTGAACTAGAACTGAACTAGAACTGAACTAGAACTGAATTAGAACTGAACTTGAACTAAACTAGAACTGAACTAGAAATGAACTAGAACTGAACTAGAAATGAACTAGAACTGAACTAGAACTGAACTAGAACTAAACTAGAATTGAACTAGAATTAAACTAGAACTGAACTAGAACTGAACTAGAACTAAACTAGAACTGAACTAGAACTGAAGTAGAATTGAACTAGAACTGTACTAAAACAATGACCACTTTCTGTGCCTGGCTACACTTTTCATATGGGCCATTTAATTAAGCTTCATTGAATTTTGTGCAGATACGATTTTTTTTGTTAAAAAAATATAAATATCCATATAAACTTTTGTATATACAAATTTTTGATGCAAAACATTACTGGTCGTATTGAGCTCAGAAGATAATAAAAAATCAGTTTTATTGTACGTACATCTTCAAATATAATAAAAATGCATTTTTCTCCAATGACCACCATAGACTTGAGCAGATGTTTCTTACTACAGATTGCAACGAAAATTTTTTTGATTTAACAATTTTGCATTTTTACTTTAGCTGCATATTAATTTATTATTAAATTAATAATAAAAAAAAATTTTATTATACTTGTGAAAGAAAATGAAGAAATTGCTGCAAAAGATAAGAAATATGAAGTTGTCGAAAGCTTATAGAGCAGTTGTTGTGAAATAACTATAAAATAAAATATAATTTGTTATGTTCTTATAATGTTGCATATAGAAATTATTGGCTTATTAAAAGGCAGACAAAATGAAAATTGAAAAGAAATACAATTTGCCTTTAAATTAAAAATCCTATAGTACAAATACATAAAATGTAACTACAGGTACATCATATGTGTTGGTAAAATTAAAAAGTTGATTAATTTAACAATCATTCAGCAATCTTTTTTTTTTAGTTGCAATTGCATAATTTAAATAATTTTCCATCTTTGATAAAATTTATAAACCTTTGTCAATACAACAATTTAAACTTTTTTAATTTAACCACTAACTTTCTGCCACGTAAATTAAAAAAAAACTTAAAATAAACTGTTGCTAGGTTGCACTAAATAAATACTCATATAATTGGTTTACCAAAAACAAAAAGAAAACAGTATTAAATCATTTATTCATATGCAAACACCTTTTTTATGGCACAAACATATAAAATAAGCTTAAAATAAAACAAAATCCTGAAACAAAACCACAAAAACTGCTAACAAAAGCAGCAAAAATAAAGAACAAACATCAGTGATTAAATATTTCTGTTTGTTTCTCTCAATACAACAAAATCAAAATCATGAATCCGAAAATAATCCATATGAATTTTCATAATGGATTCCTAATGGACCATAAAATCTGTTGATTTTATGAAAATTTATTATAAAAACACATGTCGAAGCAAAAGCATCATAAAATTTGTCAGATATGAAACCAAAAGCAAAAGTCATAAATAACAAACCGGCGTTGAAAAGAAAAACAAAAAAGGGCAACTAAAGCCCATTAGAAACGCTTGACCTGTGTTGCTTTTCCTATTTGCATCACTTAAGGGGGAAGATGGAATATTATTTTTTTTGTTTTGTTGTACTTCTGAACTCGTGTTTGCCATGGAGAAATATTAAAATTTTATAAAGATAGGCAAAACATCAGAAGTTTGGTCAATTAGAGTTGTCAATTCATGAAAATTAAATCCAGTGTAATCAGTTCTGTTCTATTTTAGGTTAGTTTTAATTTTGTTGAGTTCAGTTTTATTTCGGTTCTAGCTCAGTATAAGTTCTAGTTCAGTTCTGTTCTAGTTCAGTTCTAGTTTAGTTCTAGTTAAGTTCTAGTTCAGTTCTAGTTCAGTTCTAGTTCAGTTCTAGTTCAGTTCTAGTTCAGTTCTAGTTCAGTTCTAGTT
>NW_025807496.1:0-1898 GCF_022045245.1 Lucilia cuprina
ACTTAGCACTGTATAATTGGACATATTTTGGAACTTATAGCTATGTGACTATCCAACATTACAAGAGCATATTCTATCTTGGTAGAGCTATTTTCCATGACTTGGACTGTATCAGAGATGCGTCACTAGTAAACACGATCAATGTCATTAGCAACTAAAACTGATTTTCACAAAGGCCGCAAGAATAGAATAATTAAGGATATTGGGGAGATAAACCATTCTCCAAGTGAATTCGCTAACTAGCGATCAATCTACCTACCTACAACGATTGAATGCATCATTACATTTTCACATATCTTAGATAACACCACCGACACTTTCGGTTGAATATTTAAATTGTATAAGGTCCTAAAAGACCACATAATTTATGTCTGATACAGCCACTACTATATATATCATCCACTTATGATAACTGTCTTGCACACACTAGGATGTAGTTCCATCAATAAAGAAATAATGGCGAGATTTCACAAAAGATATCAAAGAAATCTACTTAGCGGTATTTGTCTCGCTTTATCGGTAGATATTCTATAAAATAGAATATTTTGGAAAATTTTTATTTAAAAAATAATTTTCTTAAAAAAATATTAGTTAAAATTACGTGTAAAAGTGTCTAAAAAAGTTAATTTACTTGTATGAGTTTACTAAATTAACAGCTCTTTTTCAAAAATGTGTATCTGTATGTATATGAAAATATTACATTCATGATATCGTTTTCCACGGAAAGGGAAATCTATATGTAAGTATTGCAAACTAAATTTTGAAAGAACCTAAATGAATACAACGAAAAAGGGAGAGTAAAGTAGATTACGACAAGTTGAAAGTTAAAGTATGATTTTATTTATTTGTTTGCCATTTTGCACGTACCCAAAGCCAAATGAATTTATTATAACCTTTAATGACTTAAACAGAATGAATGAGCAGCAAAACGGCGAGCAGTTACTAAAGGAAACAGCTTTAAGCACACATACACATACATACAGAAAAATATCATGCAAAGTAAATGAAATTAGAAGAATGGCGGATTGCTTGGTCTTCTTTCATACACCAGCTGAAATCTTCTTATGCTGTTTAACTTTTTTCTCAAACATTAATTTATTTCAACATATACATAGATATATCTATGTATATACATATATATACCAAATGGTTAGTAAATGACTTTGAAAAACATAGAGTTAGGGAAACTGTTAAGGTCCTGATTGGGAAATGTATAGCAAACCATGTATAAAATATGGCATAGAGGAGTTTCTATCATTTATGTCCTTGTTCATTGCTACATTATTTTATTGTATTGTGTAAGGTCCTTTCATTTCATATATTTATATATTTTTTTATACATACATACATTCGAATATTTCTATAAGAGTGTGATTTTATGGCACAAACATTTATTATTATAGTGTGGCTGCTTTTTCTCTTCTATTAAACAACATTCATTTTATCAACTGAAGGTGTGTGTGAACGAGTCTGGGAATGTTTAAATGCGATTGTCTACGTGTAGGTTTGCTATTACTAGCCATTGGAGTTTGCTGCGAATATGTTTGGGCGATATTGGTTCCCAACGACGACGACGACGACAACTGACTTAAGCTCGCTGAAAACATGTTTCCGTTTTAATTTAAAATAATCATAAATTTTCTGAGAAAACAGACAACTGCGTGCTTAAAGTCTTTAGGGAGTGATTGTTATTTTCTATATATTCTTTTGCTAGATTTTTTACTGGTGATTTCATTTATTGGAAATTGTTATTTAAAGTTTATTATTGTTATTACTATTGTTTCTATTCTGGTAGTGATTTAAAGAAAGTAAATGGCAAATTTTTGTTAGACATGAAAGGAAAGTGAAGGTTACTTAAAGTGAAGCAATAGAAATAGTTGTAAAATTTAAACAGAATT
>NW_025807497.1:0-2194 GCF_022045245.1 Lucilia cuprina
ACTGAACTAGAACTGAACTAGAACTGAACTAGAACTGAACTAGAACTGAACTAGAACTGATCTAGAACTGAACTAGAACTGAACTAGAACTGAACTAGAACGGAACTAAAATTTAACTAGAACTGAACTACAACTGAATTGGAACTGAAGTAGTATTGAAGTAAAACTGAACTTGTAATTTTTATCTTTTTTAGTTTACAGCCCACTCTTCGCCTGTTTACAGTACGTATGTATATGTATTCTTAAATGAAAATTAAAATCCAATCCAATTCATCAAAACAACAGTGTCTATAACATTGAAGGTTTCCTTTTGTGTTCATTCTTTTCATTTAAGTTTCATGCCATTACTTTCTTTGTCATGTAACTGACAAAATTAACACCATTTGAGTCCGATACACAACACAAGTACATACTTATGTTTGTTCAACAACACACATTACATTCAAACTCACTTGCTGTGTTACCATTCCACCACTATTACAACTTTGATTGATGCAAAAAGTTGTGCTCCGATAAAGAGAAAAGATTTTGTGTGCAATTAGTATCGTATATCGAATTTTAATTGAAAAAGTCTTTACAGCACAGTAACCGAACGGCAAAGAAAAAGTGTTAATTTCTAGTGCTGGGGTGATAATATAGAAAATGGTTCTGCTCCTCTACTTGTTTCGATGTTCGTAGTTAAACAAACTAACTGTAAAAAGGCCATCTGATGTTTGTCCCCGAAAATAGAATGAGATTAAGTATATAAAAAGTTTATATACATAAGTACATATACATATGTATATAAAAATATATCCTGGAGTGTAAGAGTAAAACTATAAAATGTCATTAGTAATAAGTAATTGTATGCACATGTGAAAACTCCTGCAGATGATGAGCCTGGTTACGTTGATGGAACTATTGGGTATTTGAATTCCTATTTTTATTAATGTCATAGAAGAACATTTAGAAAATTAAATTTTGTTTAAAATGTGTATGAGAGGGATCGTTTTGAAATGCTTGTGATTAGGCAATGGATGTTGTATGAGGATTTGTTAATAGGATTTTGGCAAATTAATAAGTAAAAGGTTAAATGGTAGAAATATTTACAATTCTATAGAAAAAGGTAATTAAACTATGTGTCACATTTTTAATTAAACCCCAAAGTAAAACAATTTCTTCTTATTAAGTTATCTTTGTAAATCATGTACAAATGCTCTAAATCTCTATTACAAATTAACTTATCTATAAAATTAATGATTTAGCAACGTGTTTTGGGAATAAATTTATAAATATAAGCGACTTTTCTTAAAACTATAAATTTATTTAAAAATATAGTTCCAGTCTTGCCGGTCGTAATAAATAAAATAATCTCAAAACTTGTTGTAACACGTTATTTTCGAAAAAAAAACTTTTTTCATAGTAGTAAAAAAAAAAAACAAGAAAAAATGTTTTATTACTCAAATAACAACTAAAACTATCGATATAAAATTGTTCTTGAAAATAAAGAAAAAATTTCGTTTAAACTATTTGCTTGTTATCAGTTTGGCCTAATTTTTATTATTATTATTTAGTTACTTTTGGTTCAGCGCTTGTAATTATATTTAATGTCAAGACTTGCAAACAAACCAATGGCCAACATAACATTTTGAAAAAAAAACTATATAAAAAACGAAAATTGTAAAAGTTTGTTTACAAAAATATATATTTTTTTTACATTTTCCTTCTTTAACTTTATTTTTCTTAGAAAACTTTTTCTTACTCTTGCAACTTTTGCCCAAAGAAATTAAAAAAATAAATTTTTTTCATCTTATAATTATCTTTTGAATAATTAAAGTGTAATGTAAAGAAGTACGAGAGAAAACTCACAACTATAAAATCTTGTCATTTAAAGCGCGTAGTGTCATGCTGCACATTTTATATGAATGTAGCAAAAATAAACAGATGATAAAGACTACAAACAGCCACAGTATATTAGATATATTATCGAATACCTTAAGTTAAAAAAAATCAAAATGCAAAGAATTTACAGACCAAAAGAAACTATGGAACTGTGGTCTAAAACGTATTATTAATTCATGTTATAGCTTAGTTCAAGTTCCATTTTAGTTCTAGTTCAGTTCCAGTTCAGTTCTAGTTCAGTTCTAGTTCAGTTCTAGTTCAGTTCTAGTTCAGTTCTAGTTCAGTTCTAATTCAGTTCTAGTTCAGTTCTAGT
>NW_025807498.1:0-1446 GCF_022045245.1 Lucilia cuprina
CTAGTCTATAGTCTAGTCTATAGTCTAGTCTATAGTCTAGTCTATAGTCTAGTCTATAGTCTAGTCTATAGTCTAGTCTATAGTCCAGTCTATAGTCCAGTCTATTGTATAGTCTATAGTCTAGTCTATTGTATGGTCTATAGTCTAGTCTATAGTCTAGTCTATAAGCTACTTCATAGTCTAGTTTATAGGCTAGTCTAGTATATAGTTTAGTCTATAGTCTATGCCATAGTCTAGTATAAAGTTTAGTCTATAGTCTTTGCCATAGTCTAGTCAAAAGCTTATGCACTAGCGTATACTATGGACTATGCTATAGGCTAGGATTTAGACTAGACTATAGATAGTCCATAGGCTATAGTCTAGTGTACAGTCTATTGTATAGTCTATTTTAGAGTCTAGTTTATAGTCCAGTCTATAATCCAGTTTATAGTCAACTCTATAGTTTAGTATATTCTGTAAACTAGTATAAAGTCATGCCTTTAGTCTACATTTTACCAAAAATTTTCCCATTTGGGTTTTTAACAATCAATTTAAAAATTGATGTTTGTATTTGGAGTTGTTTGCTGTTTTTTCTCTACTTTTGAAAAAAAATTCTACAATTTGTACTCGTTTTACTATTTACACAGAGTTTAACTAACGAATAAATTGTTTGCCTTCGTCTAAAATGAATTTATGCGTTTTTCTTTTCAACGTCTTTTTTTCTAGCTACTATTACACACAGTAAAAATAATGTTGAATTTGTTGGTGAAATATAAAATTTATTAGGGAAGTAACTAATAAGCAAATAAATTCTAAGATTAAAGGGAATACGTGTGGAAATGCTTTTGAGTGTATTCTCACATGAAGTATACGACTCAGTGTACATTTTTATATAGGAAGATCTATTTGACTGATATAATTCTTAAAACATCAAATTTAGCCACTTTGAGTAAATTAAATAAAGTTTGAAATTAAAACATTTTACACATTTATTCCCCCTAATAGTTACTTTATTTAAAGTTTTTGTTTGTCTAAGTATTAGGTAGCAGGTAAACAACACATGCATATACATAGTAAATGATATACGAAATTTTGTTATTATTGTTGCTATAACTCCTTAAATGACTGACTAACTGACTGACTGAATGGCTGGCTGACTAACAGCATGCATTTTGTATGTGTGTAATTGCTGCTTTTTCCTTTTGCTAATGCCGTTGCAAGAGATGAAAATAAACTTGGTTTCGTAATGGATTGAAGTTGTATCGAATACGTCAAAATTGTCTGTACTATAGTCTAGTATATATTCTAGTCTAAAATATAGTCTATAGTCTATTCTATAGTCTAGCCTTTATTCTAGTCATAGTCAAGTCTATAGTCTGGTCTATAGTCTAGTCTATAGTCTAGTCTATAGTCTAGTCTATAGTCTAGTCTATAGTCTAGTCTATAGTCTAGTCTATAGTCTAGTCT
>NW_025807499.1:0-3056 GCF_022045245.1 Lucilia cuprina
TCGATCGGTATACTTTAAGGTGGGTATTGGACCAATATTTTTGTATGTTACAAACATCAGCACAAACGTATAATACCCTCCCCACTATGGTGGTGTAGGGTATAAAAACAAAATAAAGAAACAAACAAAAATAAAACAGTTACTTTCTCTGTTTTTTTTTCCTTTTTTTTGTGAACATGATATCAAATGTCTATTTTTAGCCAAACAGAAAATAAAATAGTTTTTGTGTGTGAAAACTATTATTTGACGCACAATAAAACAACAAAGCAGTGGTGTAGTAAGAGTAGCATTCAACTGGTTGACGGAAGGTATTGAGTTCAACCACAGTCTGTGACGACTTTTTATTTTTTCATAAATATTCTATAAATAACTCTACTAAAAAACAACTTATTTCCAACCTAATAATATTGACTTACTTTTGGAACATCTCAAACAAAAATAAGTAATTTTTCTAGTAGAATTGTAAGTACTTTACCCGATGAGTTCTGGTGATTTTTCTAGTGAATTTGTAAGCAAATATTTTGCTGGGCAGTAGATGTACAAATTGCATTCCACATAAATATTACCAAAATTCAAAACAGGACGATATGTATATTAATATAATAAATTTAAAACTAGAGATAAAAGAAGTTCTTTTTTTAATTTTATTTTTGGATTAAAAGCAAATAGCTTTTAGTTTTTTTGCAAAAAAATAGCCAAAACGAAAAAATAATTCACATGTACACATGCAAAATAAAAATAACCAATTTTGGTTAATAATAACCAAAGTGGCAACACTGGCAACAATATACGTTTGGCAAATCTAATAATGCAGTCTATATACACACATACATAAAATAAGTAATGTTTAACTGACATTGTTACAGAACAAAATGAAACAAGAATAGAAAAAAAAGAACAAAACGAAACAAGATTTGAGAAGCAAAGAAAAAAGAAGGTAACAACATCTTCAGTTTTGTTTGATCTATGCGACAGTAAAGAAGTCAAGTGTTTTGTAAGAATTAATGTGTTATATTATTTATATAAAGTGATTATTTATATTGAATTGGTGTTGAAACAATATTTAAAATAAAAAAAATGGTAAATTGTATTAATTGTTTTTTGTGTGATAAATTGTTTATTTGCTCAAATAAGTTTTTTAAGCATTTAAACTTTTGCCGTTCTGTGGGTGACCAAGAAATCTATCAATGCAGATTTTCTAAATGTTTTCAAATTTTTTCTTTAAATCATCTTTTAAAAAACATGTTTTTAAACATTTTCAAAATAGTGTAGCTTCATGCTCCAAGTCAAATGCTAATGATACTACAGATGTAAGTGAGAATGGAAAACAACATGAAAATCTTCCAAGTGGACCAAGTTTAGAAAATATTGATTCTGATTGTGTTGCAGAGAGTAGTGTTTCATATAGTGAACAATATAATGTTTTGTGTAATTTTGCTAGTATTGAATTTCAAATTTGTTCAATATTTCCAACGGAAGAATTGGTACATTAATTGTTTATTTTCTTACAAATATCAAAACATCTAATATATTTATTTTATTGGCATTACTACACTACAGGCAAGCGGGGAAAGCTGTACAATAAAATACACAACATCAAACGATATAACAAAATATTGAAAGTGTCGAGGATCGATCTGGCAGCGACTTGATCGACCTCGACTAAGCCGCATCGGCCACTTATTCAGCTGCGGTGTAAGTACGTCCCAAGCCATACTTTCGCGACTAAGGAGGACGAAGAAGTCAGTCTTCGACTTTATCCGAGAGCCAGCGGCCATAAAAACTTAAATAACAAAAAAAAACCAAACATTTAAATAAAACAATTTAAACAAAACAACAAATGTTTACTAAAAAAATAACAAACAAACTTCTGCACTAACAAAGAAAACATTGAAACGAAATTAAAAAAAAAAATAAAAAACAAGTGAAGGGTATAAAAAAGAACAGTGGTTCCCACACACACATATAAATATATACATATATATTTACAAAAAAAAAATAAAAATACAAGAATTATACAATTAACTAAACAAATAAATACTGAAATACAACACGAACAAACACCTTTTTTATATTTATTTTCCTGGTCTCCACAGCAATTGAAAGAGAAGTAAGTATATTTCAGGTTCCTTGAAATTAGTACAAATCGAAATAAATCTATTTCATTTGTTACATCTTTTGTAACAAATCTACAATTTTGTTTGAGTTATCCAAACAAAACAACAAATTCCCAATTGTTCCAATTGGAAAATTGTTTATGGTCCTTTTGAAACCGTCAAAGTACCGGCAAAATAAAAATTTTTAACTTCATTAAAATAAAAAATAAATTTTCAATTTATTCCCTTTATTTTGCAAATCGTTTATTACAACAAAGATTTATTTCGATTTCACATTATTTTGTTCTTAAAATATTGTGTGTAGATTAGTACATTTGGTGGTGGTTTTTTCTTTTATTTACTTGCATTATTCTCATTAAAATTCTCTTGATATAATTTACATACAATAGTACTCAACTATATCAAGAAGAATAAAATAAAAGAAAATAAGAGAAAATTATTTATCAGTTCAAGGTTCGTTTTGATACATATTGAAATTGTAGATTTTATTGGAATTCCTTAATTGATATTTGATTATATAGTGTCTGCTGTCAGTCACTTTGGAAATATTTTACTACAGGTACCCTACATACAGTGTTTAATACTTTCCGTACATAGTTCGTTTTGTACTTTTCTACTGTCATATAGTAATTTTCATTACATTTTTATTTTTTGTTCACTAAAAAGTCACATTCCTTTGTTTATTGTAAAATAAAATAAGTACAATGGGTTCTTAAATATGTACTAGATTCATTCACGAATCAGAAAATTTAATGAGTGTTTAATGGCAGTGGTCCTTCGCATCCTCAGCATTTGATCCATCTAGTTACCATCCACTAAACATGACTTATAAAGCGCCAGATATGGGTGTCAACGTTCCACCATGCGATGCACCTGACTTTCATGGTTCCTATGAAGAGTGGCCTTCATTTAGAGACATGTTCAGTGCTGTTTACATAA